>NC_053492.1:356281459-356581459 GCF_905171775.1 Rana temporaria
CTTATTAAAAGTCAGCAGCTACAGTGTTAGTAGCTGCTGACTTTTAATTTTTTTTTTTTTTTGTAATGGAACATCCGCTTTAAGTCAAAAGAACAAGACTAAAACTAAATCGAAATTTACTGTCAACATTAACGCTGCTTCCCACCCAAGGATGTCATATGAAGACCTGGACTTTAAGTGGAGATATATGAATGATGCATGCAGGTGCAGGCATCATCCAGATATCTTTTTTTTTTTTCAGCCAGCAATTCCCTGTAAAGTAAAAAGTAATCATGGTGGCTGTTGAGCCGCTTAATTGCTTTTATAGGCGGCTGCAATTTACCATAGGGCTGACCGCGGAACAGATGGTCCCCAGCCATCTTTTTCACCCTCAGGGGCCCGCAAACAACGTCATGACTTCCAGCGCTGACAGACGTAAACACTGCTGTTTTTTTTAAATCTCAGTCTTTCCAGCATAAAGGAGAGATCTGGGGACTTCTAGACCCCAGCCCAGATCCCTCTGTAAAGAGAACCTGGCATTCCCTAGTCCTATTACAAGGGCTGTTTACATTCCTTGTAACAGGAATAAATTGATCAAAGAAAAATGTGAGGCATTGCCGTGATCGTTAGAGCGAGAGCAATAATTCTAGCATTAGACCTCCTCTAACTCTAAACCGGTAACCAGTAAAAAATGTTTAAAGGGTTGCCTATGGAGATTAATAAGTACTGAAATTTGGCTCAAATGTGACATGAAAAATTGCAACGTCCACCATTTATTCCCTAAGGTCTCTGCTAAAGAAATTATATATATTTGGGGGTTCTGAGTAATTTTCTAGCAAAAAAAAATGATTTTTACACGTAGGAGAGGAGTGCCAGAATAGGCCTGGGCTGGAAGTAGTTAATGTACAATAAATCTGTTTTTGTGAAGGTCAGGGAAATTATCTGTCTACTGCAAATTTATCTAAAGCATCATAATGATGGCCTAAAGCTAGTACACTGAACAAACCGCTATAGAGCATTGAAAAAAGTATTAAAAAAAATTGAATGAGATTTTTCTTTAAGAAATCACTAGCAGTTTAACCTTACTCTGAGGCCTCGTACAGACGAGCGAACATCGGACATGTCCTTTTGGAGATTTTGGTCTGATGGCTGTACACACCATCAAACCAAAATCCCAGCGGACAGACAGCACGTGACACCGCCACGTCCACAAACCCGGAAGTAAAATGCTTCCACGCATGCGTCGAATCCATTCGGCGCATGCGGGAGATTTCGGTCCGCTGGTTAAGCATACTAACCAGCGGACATGTCGGACGGACGGGTTTCCAGCAGATAAGTTTTAAAGCATGCTTTAAAATTTTTGTCTGCTGGAAACCTGTCTGCTAGGCTGTACACACGGTCGGATCTGTCCGCTGAAACTGGTCTGCGGACCAGTTTCAGCAGACATGTTCGGTCGTGTGTACAGGGCCTTATAGATTACTTTACCCATCTTTATCTCAGTGAGAATGCCTGAGGGATGCAAATTGAGTTGCTCACACATTCCTATACAAAATGTCTGCTTGGATGTGTAGTTACATGTGTACAGTCACAGCTTCAGTCTGCCTATCTCTGATCTGTATGCAAACACTCGTGACTTTTGGGCACAGCGTACCACACACTAAGGGCCCATTGACTACAGTGAGCACACGCTTAGGCCCCTTTCACACGGATGGATAGTCCGCATCAGCCTTACCATGTAGGTAGCTGTCAGTGTGAGATCACGCAAAGAGCAGTGACATTTTAGCTCATTGCATCGTTTTCTTTTTAACTTTATTCAAAGTGTCACATAGCGACACATCATTCACGGTGCAGGGACCGCCCTGTCTTTTCTCTGCTCTCCCCTATGGAGGGATCAGATGAACACGGACCGTCTGTCCGTGTTCACCCGATCCGATCGACGGATGGAAGAGTAGGTTTTTCCTCTGTCATACTTTGGCGGGTCGGATGTCAGCGGGCATGTCACCGCTGACATCCGTGGCTCCATAGAGGAGCACGGAGCGCCCATTCAGGTCCGCCTGAAAAACCCGCAGGCGAATCTGAACGGTCCGCCCGTGTGAAAGAGCCCTAACTGTGCTACAGAAAAATGCAGAATTTTCCGCAAGGCACATAACATCAGTGTTGCTCTGTGAATGGGGCCATAGTAAACAATTGTTTATGTGTCCTTGCAGTGACAGGCGGTCATCTGGTGTGGAAAAATGCCTGTCTCCACACAGTGTGAACGAGTGCTAAAGCTGGCTATACACTAGTACAGGGTGTCCTTTCTCCAGCGATGTCCACAAAGCTCTCAGCCATCCAGGAAACTACGCCCAATTAGCTGAGAGAGCAGCGGCGCCATTGGCTCCCACGGCTGTCAAAGTCAATCAGGGGAGAGAGAGGGGCAGGGCCAGGTTGGGGCTCCGTGTCTGAATGGATACACAGAGCGCCAACTCGGCTGCGCCCTGTAGAAAGCTGCTGGCTGAGGGGTACTCAAAAGAAGGGAGGGGCTGGGAGCAGCAAAGAAGGGAAGAGAAGAATCCAGGCTGCTCTGTGCAAAACTACACAGAGGTGGCAAGTATAACATAACATGTTTTTTTGTTAAATAACAAAACAAGCCTTTACAATCACTTTAACCATTTCCAGTCCAAGGACGTCATATGACGTCAGTGGGAATATCTGAATGATGCCTGCAGCTACAGATAGCCTTGTTTCCAGCCAGCGATTCTGCGCGCCATTTGAATGATCACAGCGGCAGTTCTGCCGCTTAATCGTTCTTACAGGCGACGGGAGGGGACATTTTTTTTTTCCCCAATCTCATGCTTTCCATCATCTCTCCATAAAAAAGGACCGCTCATGAACGATTCCTATTACAAGGGATGTTTACATTCCTTGTAATAGGAAAAAAAGTGATATAAAAAAAAAAAAAAAGTGATATATAAAAAAAAAAAAAAAAAAAAAAAAACACCCCTGTCCCCGGTAGCTCCCTCTCAGAAGCAAAGGCACATGCAATTCCCACACAGAGTTGCAGTGAATAATATATGTGAACTAGCCAGACAGAATGCAATTTGTAAATTGAAATAAACTTTCCTCAGTATAACACACAAGTGTGAATGGGTCATTAACCATTCATGTTTGACATCTAGTGCATAAGCAAATATGAATGATGACAATCGGGGTGTAACACCTCCAGCCCTTTAATTATAAAAGTAAATTACATATAATAACAGTTTTATCACTTACTCCTTCATCAGGCTGCTTCCCTTATCAACATTACACAATCTCTTCAACATACCATGAGACCACAGTGATGTTAATTTTTTTGATAGTCTTGCATTGCTTGCCACACTCTTGTGCGAATTGGATGCAGCATTTTCCGCATGCAATTCCCATGACAGGAGATTGTGACAGGCCCCGTTTCAGAACCGAATTCAGGCAAAAATATGGGCCTGATTTGTCCCTGAAACGAAGAACAGGGACGCACCGGACCCTTGCTGTCAGCAACATCCATCTGCAGTGTGAACCCAGCCTAAACGCAGATCAATTCAATAATGCACATACAGTATCTGATCCCCTGCTGATTTTGTAGATTTGCCCACCGACAAAGAAATGATCAGTCTATAATTTTAATGGTAGGTTTGTTGAAAGATTGACAATGAGAGACAGAATTACAACAAAAAACTACAGAAAAAAATATTTCAAAAAAGTTATAAATTGATTTGCATTTTAACCACTTAAGCCCCGGACCATTTTGTTGCTAAAGGCCCAGGCCAGGTTTTGCGATTCGGCACTGCGTCGCTTTAACAGACAATTGCGCGGTCGTGCGACGTGGCTCCCAAACAAATTTGGCGTCCTTTTTTCCCCCACAAATAGAGCTTTCTTTTGGTGGTATTTGATCACCTCTGCGGTTTTTATTTTTTGCGCTATAAACAAAAATAGAGCGACAATTTTGAAAAAAAATTCAATATTTTTTACTATAATAAATATCCCCCAAAAACATATATAACATTTTTTTTTTCCTCAGTTTAGGCCGATACGTATTCTTCTACCTATTTTTGGTAAAAAAAAAAAAATCGCAATAAGTGTTTATCGATTGGTTTGCGCAAAATTTATAGCGTTTACAAAATAGGGGATAGTTTTATTGCATTTTTATAAAAAAAAAAATTTTTACTACTATTGGCGGCGATCAGCGATTTTTTTCGTGACTGCGACATTATGGCGGACACTTCGGACAATTTTGACACATTTTTGGGACCATTGTAATTTTCACAGCAAAAAATACATTTAAATTGCATTGTTTATTGTGAAAATGACAGTTGCAGTTTGGGAGTTAACCACAGGGGGCGCTGTAGGAGTTAGGGTTCACCTAGTGTGTGTTTACAACTGTAGGGGGGTGTGGCTGTAGGACTGACGTCATCGATCGAGTCTCCCTATAAAAGGGATCACTCGATCGATGCAGCGCCACAGTGAAGCACGGGGAAGCCGTGTTTACATACGGCTCTCCCCGTTCTTCAGCTCCGGGGAGCAATAGCGAAGGAGCGGCTATAAACGAATAGCCGCGCTGTCCCGGATCGCTCCCCGAGGTAAGCCGCCCGCCGGAGGGGGTTCCGATCGGACCCCCAACCCGCTAGAAGGCAGGGACGTATATATACGCCCATCTGCCTGTACGTGCCATTCTGTGGACGTAAAAAGGCATGCGGCAGGCGTTAATGAGTGAAATAAGCATTTGACCCCTTTCCAAAACAGGACTTGCTACTTGGCAGCAAAACCCTTGTTGGCAATGACAGAGTCAGACATTTCTTGTAGTTGGCCACCAGGCTCTCAGGAGGAAATGTGTCCACTCCTCTTTGCAGATTCTCTCCAGGTCATTAAAGGTCTTGAGGCCGACGTTTGGCAACTCAAACCTTCAGCTCCCTCCACGTATTTCCTATGGAATTAAGGTCTGGAGACTGGCTAGACCACTCTATGACCTTAATGTGCTTCTTCTTGAGCTACTCCTTTGTTGCCTTAGTCATGTGTTTTGGGGTCATTGTCATGCTGGAATACCCATCTACGACCCATTTTCAATGCCCTGGCTTAGGGAAGGAGTCTCTCACTCAAGATTTAATGGCACATGGGCCACCCATCATCCCTTTGATGTGGTGAATTTGTCCTGTCTCCTTAGCAGAAAAACCCCACCAAAGAATAATGTTTCCACCTCCAAGTTTGATGGTGGGGATGGTGTTCTTGGGGTCATAGGCAGCATTCCTCCTCCAAAACACAGTGAGTTGGGTTGATGCTAAAGAGCTCGATCTGACCACAACACTTACACTTGTTATAATATTATCCCCACTGACACCAATTACATACGGGCTTGAGGCCTCAGTGTCATTGACATGAAACACGCGTGTAGCCAATAAATTCACTTCCACTTTACATTCTGCTTCACCTACTTGTTATTGAGTAGTTTTGACATTTCCTTGGAGTTCAGATTTAAAGTATATGTAAACCCCCACCTTGTAAAGCCATCCATTGAGTTTAAAGAAGAAATAAAAAAGGCAAAACATGTGTATCTAAGAATAATAAATGTTTTTTTTTTCTTTTTTAGTGATCACAATCTTTCATCCGAGTTGCATAGGGGGAATAGAGAACTAGGGATAGAGAAACCGCAGTACACTGATCTTCCAAGTGGCTGTACAGGGGGTGGTCAGCACAAGTCTAACCACTGAGGGACAGGTAGGCTGTTCTCTCAGCACAGCCAGAAAACTGACCTCCGCTACGGTGGATGTGCTCTAAGAGTTTGCAACAAGAGCAAGGAGGACTGCAAGAATCAACGGGTATGTCACACAAAGGAAGCAACACAAAGGGAACAGGATACTTTAACAGAAGTACATAATGTTAGAAATGTGAGATGTTGTGGAATAAGGTTTCCAATGACTGAGATGGCACCCTTTCCCAGGGTGGATAAAAATCAGATATTTTTTATTTTATTAAAATGTATTTTAATAAAATGCTTTTGGAGTAAAAATCAATCTATAGATAGTTTTGTAAATTAAGATACATTAATAATTGATTATTTAGCATGAGATGGAGCTTAATTATGTAGCATGAGGCTGTATTTTCTGCAATAGTTACATTTTTGGTAAACTCATCCAATGAATCCAAGTTCTACAAGCTGAGATAACATGCACTGCATTGATGCAGTCACACCATTTCACAGTAACCATGAGACAAAAAGTTCAGGAATATTCCCTTATACCATGGGTCTTCAAACTACGGCCCTCCAGTTGTTCAGGAACTACAATTCCCATCATGCCTAGTCATGTCTGTGAATGTCAGAGTTTTACAATGCCTCATGGGATGTGTAGTTCCTCAACAGCTGGAGGGCCGTAGTTTGAGGATCCTTGCTTTATACCAATGTCATGCAAATCTATGTACACTAAAAACTGGAGGATTGAATCGGTTCCGATATCGCCGTTTTACTAACCTAACAGCTTATAATTCTAAATGGGAAACCTTAATTTTGTTTGCAAATAGTAAAGATTCTAACTACCAGCGAGAATAAGTCCTTACATTTAAAGAGCACCTGTCATTTCAGATCCATCATGGCAGTGCCCGTCACCTGCTGCTGCCACGACCCTCACCTTGTGTCACTGCCGCATCACCAGCCGTCCCATAAAAGTGAATGGGACTGTCGGTGAGCCAACAGCGGGTCATTGGAGGAGCCGCTGCAGGACAGATGCTCATTAACCACTTAACCCCCGGACTATATTGCTGGTCAAAGACCAGAGCACTTTTTGCGATTCGGCACTGCGTGGCTTTAACGGACAATTGCGCGGTCTTGCGACGTGGCTCCCAAACAAAGTTGGCGTCCTTTTTTCCCCCACAAATAGAACTTTCTTTTGGTGGTATTTGATCACCTCTGCGGTTTTTAGTTTTTGTGCTATAAACAAAAATAGAGCGACAATTTTGAAAAAAATGAATATTTTTTTACTATAATAAATATCCCCCAAAAATATATAAAAAAAAAAATTTCCTCAGTTTAGGCCGATACGTATTCTTCGACATATTTTTGGTAAAAAAATAAATAAAAATAAAATAAAAAAATCGCAATAAAGCCTTTATTGATTGGTCTGTGCAAAATTTATAGCGTTTACAAAATAGGGGGTATTTTTATTAATATTTTTTTTTTTACTAGTAAAGGCGGCGATCAGCGATTTTTTTTTGGTACTGCGACATTATGGCGGACACTTCAAACACTTTTTTGGGACCATTGGCATTTTTATAGCGATCGGTGCTATAAAAATGCATTGGATTACTATAAAAATGCCACTGGCAGTGAAGGGGTTAACACTAGGGGGCGGGGAAGGGGTCAAGTATGTTCCGTGGGTGTGTTCTAACTGAAGGGGTGGTGGACTGACATGGGCAAATGACTGATCTTCTGTTCCCTATTGGCTGCTGGGCGAGGTGACGTAAAGCTACGTGCTCTCGCCCAGCAGAGCCAACATGCCGCCGTATAACTGCGGCGGCTGGTCGGCAAGCAGTTAAAAATTATGAATTAAAAATCAAATTGATTTAAATCAAGCTTTTTTACTAGCAAATTGTGATTGAAATTGACTTGGATTTAAATCAAATCCACCCTGCCCTTTAATAATGTAGAAATATTGGTGCAGTACTTTAAATGCAAATATCAACTTTTCATTGCATAGTGGAAAGTACCGTAATTCTTGCTGGCACCACTCTGACAAGTGTCCCGATAAGGTTTGTCAGCAGTACCACCTACCTGTAAGGTAATACAGTATGGAAGCATTATAAATTCTCTCCTCTTTGGCACATGACCAGAAAAAAAGCATATAGGAAAAAATAAAGACTTCTGCGTATTTTGTTACATATGCTGAAAGATATGGTGGTGCCCAGAAAACCACATGCAAGATTGTAATGCATGGTCTTCAGCTGAAACTCTGGTTGCCCAGCCTGCGGCCATTTGGCATCTTATGCATGGCTCTTAGGGCCCTTTCACACGGGGCGGATCAGTAATGATCCGCCTCCGTATGTTCGTAAGCTCAGCAGGGATCGCTCCGTATATCCCCACTGAGCCGTCGGATGACAGGGCGGTCTCCGCACACTGTGCAGGCACCGCCCTGTCTTTTCTCCAACACGGACCGTATTGTTCGCGTTTATCCGATCCGATGACTGAAGAAAAAATAGGATCTTCTTCCGTCTGCAAATTCGGATGTTTGCGGAGGCGGACGATTACTGGTGTCAGCGGATGTTCATCCGCTGACACCCGCAATCACATTGGGACCAATGTATGTCCCTTTTTCATCCGCAAACGGATGGATGAACAAGCGGACATACGGTCCGCACCTGTGAAAGGGGCCTAAGGGCCTCGAGACAGTAATCCATTTTCTATTACTAGGTTCATACTATTGCCTATATATATATATATATATATATATATATATATATATATATATATATATATATATATATATATATATATATATATATATATATATTATATATATATATATATATATATATATATATATATATATATATTAAAATGTAGACGATCCACCTAACCTAATTTCATGGCGTCTCATTGGCTTAATTTTAAATAATTGTGGCAAATGTGTAAAAACTATAACAAAAAGCTTAAAGGTGGCCATACACGCTTCGAATTTTGAAAGAATATTCTTTCGAAAATCGTATCAAATACATTTTGTACGTATTTTGCACGTTAGTGGGCTACAGCAATAGCCTTTTCGTGCGGCAAACAAATTTGAGCAATCTAACATGTTGGAAAGGTTTTGAAAAAAACGAACGATTTTCTGATCAATGATGGGAGAATCGTGCGAGAAATGTAATAGAAAAAAAAATGCGCATGTGCAAGAAAAGAATATTCCCGGCAACATGAAGGTTTGGTTGGCCCAATTTCGAAAATCAATGGTGTCATCATCGGATCACAAAAAAACGAACTTTCTGATTTTGAAAAGAAAATTTGTTCGAAATTCGACCGTGTATGGCCTGCTTTACTAGTGTAGTTTGAGAATCCATTAAGAAGTTATAGCTGTAATCTAAATCTGCCAATTCTCAGTTTAAAAATAAATTAAATACTCCCAACCACCCATGTGTCAAGTTTTGCAAAAATCAGCCAGCACCTCTCCAGCCCTAAAACAGTGATGTCTCACCAAGAAGCTTTACAATACAGCTCACTGCAGGATAGAGAGGAAACAATACACGTATTTGGTCTGAAACCCTGCCTCAGGCACACGGCAGTCAGCTTCCTGTAGTTTGTGAAGGAAGCCAGTCCTAACAAGCATTCTATAAATAAATAAATACATTTTTAATCACTAGGAGTAACAATGGTAGAATGTCGCATGTATTTGAAGACATATTTTTAAAGGGGAGTAATGTCATTTTGCTGGTACATAGTTAAGGTGATAGTAAACACACTGTTTAATGTACATTATCCCTTCTCTTTCTGTATGTGGGTGGCACTGTAATTTTATAAAAAAAAAAAAAAACACATCCAAGTACCTTTTTCCTAATCATTATACAGCCGTCACATGACTGAAGGGCAGGGGTCTCAAACTGGCAGCCCTCCAGCTGTTGTGAGCCTTGCAATGCCTCACGGGACTTGTAGTTTGACAGTTACAAGGCAGAGGCATGATGGAACTTGTTTCGCAAACAGCTGGCGGGCTGCCAGTTTGAGACCCCTGCTGTAGGGAAACAAAGCAGGGGGAGCTTCTAGTCCTCTGCTACTGGTCACGTTAAAAAAAAAAAAAATGCTTTGGGGATACAGAGTAAAACACATACAGTATATATTATTAAATCAGGGCTCGGCAAATCCCGGGCGCCAGGTCGCCATGGCGACTAGAAATAGGGTCCTGGCGACTTGGCTTGGAAGTCGCCAGGACCCTATTTCTAGTCCCCATGGCGACCAGGATTTTTTTTTGTGAGCTGGCGCCATCTGGTGGTGAGCCGTTGGTATTACAAGTTATTACCACCAGATGTGTAAGCTGGAGCCATCTGGTGGTGGCCATTGGTATTACAAGTTAAACAGCAATTCCAATGTAATTTTTCACTATTTTCACTGCCATCTTCTTCCCTCTAATTAGAACCCCCAAACATTATATATATTTTTTATCCTAACACCCTAGAGAATAAAATGGCGATCGTTGCAATACTTTGTCATGCCGTACTTGCGCAGCGGTCTTACAAGCGCACTTTTTTGGGAAAAAATTACACTTTTTTTAATTAAAAAAATAAGACAACAGTAAAGTTATCCCCATTTTTTTTAATACTATGAAAGATAATGTTACACCGAGTAAATTGATACCCAACATGTCACGCTTCAAAATTACGTCCGCTCGTGGAATGGCGACAAACTTTTACCCTTTAAAATCTCCATAGGCGACGTTTAAAAAATTCTACAGGTTGCATGTTTTGAGTTACAGAGGAGGTCTAGGGCTAGAATTATTGCTCTCGCTCTACCAATCGCGGCGATGGCTCACATGTGTGGTTTAAATACCGTTTACATATGCGAGCGCTGCTCACGTATGTGTTCGCTTCTGCGCGCAAGCTCGTCGGCATGGGGCGCGTTTTCTGGCTCCTAACAAATCAAGGCTATAGCATAGACACCAGTAAACAAAGATGGTGCGATTACTCTGTGTAAGAGGCAAATGAAAGCATCTTCATGAGAAGTACTATGAACTTCAAGGAGAAGGAACAATTCACACAGCAGAGTTGCAGTAATAAGCTGTAAGGCCCTTTTCACACTACAAAATAAATCCGTTTTAATAATCCGTAATAAAATCCGTCAGATAATGTTAAAAAACGGAAGTTATACGTCCTTTATAAAATATCATTAAAGTCTATGGGATTTTTTTATGTTCCGTAAAGATCCGTAATAGTCCGTTATAATGTACGGACGTTAGTTGTAACGGAATATGTGACGGGTCTTGCACTATTTTTTGTCCATTTTTTGTCCGTTGCAAGTAACGGATATATTAACGTCCGTTATATTTTAACATTGAAGTCTATGGCGCACGGACGTTAGTAAATGTCTCCGTAAATGTCCGTTATGTTAACGGACGTTAATTTTACTGAGCATGCTCAGTAAAGACTTCTGGAGCTGGACTTCAAGAAAGGGTGAAATGGTTTTTATTAACGGACGTTAGAAAGGAATGATATAACGGATATATACGGATAAACATTATCCGTTTTCAATAAAGGAAGAATGGTAAAATATTTATCCGTATGTATCCGTTATTAAATCCGTTAATAAACGTCCGTTAATAGGTGTAATAACAGTAGTAACGGATATTATAAAACGGACATACAATCCATAGTGTGAAAGAAGCCTAACACACCTATTACCACAGGGCACAATAATACACTTGGCATTTTCCATGACAACATATCTATTAGGGGTGTAACGGATCGTCACCGATCCGTGATCCGAACGGGCCACCCCGTTCGGATCGGCACACCCCGCGATCCGCGGAGCGCTCCGGAGCCTAGGCCTAGGAAAGTCCCCGGCTTCGGCCTAGCTCCGGAGCGGCGGCCAGTCTGCTTGCCAGAGCCCAGCGTGACACGCCTCCCCGGGGAGGCGTGTCACGCTGTGCACTGGGCTCTAGCAAGCTGAATGGGAATGTTAGCAGTGAAGCACTGGTGTGAGAGGAGGGGGGGGGGAAAGGGGGAAAAAAAGAGCACAATAGCAATTCACAGGGGTGGATTAAAGAGGAAGCAGGTGAGGCTGTTTGGGACTTAAAGTACAATCTTGATGTTTTTACAGCAAAAAAAAAATATATATATATATATTTTTTTTTTTTTTTGCTGTAAAAACATCAAGATTGTACTTTAAGTCCCAAACAGCCTCACCTGATTCCTCTTTAATCCACCCCTGTGAATTGCTATTGTGCTCTTTTTTCAGATCAGCAAAAAAAAAAAAAAAAAAAAAAAAAAAAAAAAGGTTCCTTTTTTTAAATTGGTCCAAAAAAAAATATATATTATTTTATTATATATATAAAAAAAAATATATATATATATATAAAAAAAAATATATATATATATATATATAAAAAAATATATATATATATATATAAAAATATATATATATATATAAAAATATAAAAAAATATATATATATATATAAAAATATATATATAAAAATATATATATAAAAATATATATATATATATATATATATATATATATATATATATATATATATATATATATATATATATATATATATATATATATATATATATATATATATATATATATATAAAAAAATATATATATAAAAAAATATATATATAAAAAAATATATATATAAATAATTTTTTTTTTTTTTTTTGGACCAATGAAAAAACGGACCCTTTTTTTTTTTGCTGATCCGAAAATGATCCGATCCGTGACTCCTGATCCGAGGATCGATCCGATCCGTGAGTTTTTTGATCCGTTGCACCCCTAATATCTATACAGAATACCTGCAGTCAAAACAAATATTCCTCTTTGTAGGGGCCCATAACACAAGGTGCCACAATTCAGGACACAGTGCACTACATGCTTTTCTGCAGCTTCTCTATTGAAGTCTATTGAACAAATAAAGCAGTTTTGCATTGGAAAAAGTCCTTGACCCTTTCCAACTACACAGCAGCTGAAAAAAAGCATAGATGTGAACGTGTCACATAGGAAACCACGTTAAATGTAGAGGCGCATTGCGGGCGGTATTAACCCTTTATCGGGCAGTAGCGGGGGTTAATACCACACCACTAGCGGCCGAATCCCACAGCAATTCGGAAGGTATATTTTTAGCGGCGCTATACCACCACCTCGCCTCCCGCCCCAGTGTGAAAGGGGCCTTACCGACAGTCACTGATATGTAGAATTGATGGGCACTGATGGACAGCACTGACAAGGTAATGACAGGTGTTACTGCTGGGCACTGACAGACTTTATTGATGGGCACATCTGATGGGGATGTGGTTATAATCAATGTGCCGATTATCAGCACATTGATAACCGACACAGGGAGAGCCACCGGTTGGCTCTTCCTGTCAGCGCAAACCAAGGAATGAGGTTTTAGCTGATCACGTGGTAGGGAGCCTCTGTCAACAATCGGAGATGCAGTGCATCAGACTGAAGCCCTGTACACACGGCCGGGATTCTCGTCAGAAAAAGAAAAACTTTTTTTCCTGACGAGATTCCTGCCAAGATTTTCTTGCCGGCCGAGTGTACACATGTATGATTTAAAAGAACCGCCGTTCTTTTGAATGGCACGAACTCGGTGACGTCATCGACTACGATGAGCATGCACTCGCGGCCATCTTGCTTCACCCTACCTATGCCTTGGAAGCTACCGTGCATGCGTCAGTCATTTCAAGAATGCGCAGGTTTCCATGGAGGCAGGCAAGTATACACACGCTTGAGTTTCTTGGCAGGAAAACACTGCCGAGAATCAAAACGAGAAAATAGAGAGCAGGTTCTCTATTTTTCTTGTCTAGATTCTGGGCAGTTTTCTCGACGAGAAACCTCAAAGCCTCGTACACACGCACGGTTTACTCAGCAAGAAAGCTCTACCAGCAGTCTTCTTGCCGTTTCTGCCCGAGAAAACTGTGCGTGTGTACGAGGCTTGACACACAGCACCTCCAAGCGCCATGTTGCGCGCACCGGCATGTTATCTTGCTGGACGTCACACGATGCCCAGTCAGCATAACAAAAGGTCAGGCGAGAAGTTGACAACCATTTTAATAATTGGCCCTACTAGTGGTAAAACATCTTCAACACTGCAGAATAAATTTAGAGAATGTGAACGCTAGAACATAAATGAAATAAATGAAAACCTTCAGGGAAACTATATCAGAGCACTTGTATAATTCACCTCTGTGCAGCAATACTATTTTATCAGTTATATTCTAAAATACATAGTATACTATAAAACAGGGCATTGATATAGTGTTATATTTCTGCACAGTGGTGAACTGTAGCCCAGTACACACAGTGGTGTATTATAGCAGATATAGTGCTTTCTGTACCACTAGAACTAGCATAGCATCCACATCTTCCACTGCCACTACCTCTGCACATTTTTTGTGCAGTTATAACAGAAAAATGTATGCTGTAAAAAAAAAAAAAAACTCAGTTAGGTCAAAATTAAATAAAATCCATTTCACTTTCAAATAAACATATATCAACTTTTCTCCAAGTTACCTCTATACTTTAATGCATGCATTAAAAAAAAAAAAAAAAAAAAAGTAATAAAGAGCAAGCTTATGAAAAGAAGAAAAAAAAAAAAGACGAAAAAAGAAATCTTAAAGTCCACAAGGCTCAGCAACTATAGATGGTCTATATAAAAAGGTTCAAATTCACTTCTGGTTATTCGGGTTGCTCTAGTTTCTATAGGAATTATATAGCAAACAATTAGCCCACATTTGTTGGTGCTTTTTAGGCAAGCAATACTCTATATGCACATACCACACATTCACCACCAACATATGTATTGCAAGGATGTCATCTCAGCTGCTTGACCCGTTTTGTCCCTTCCTGGCAGGAAAAACACTCGGGCTTTTTTTTTTTTTTTTTTACATACTCCAGCATTGCCCTTTGTTTATTGTGATATGGTAAGAAGAATACAAATATTTCCTCCATAGTAGTGTAAACCAGGCTGTAAAGGCTGCATCTGCTGACCTTTAGGCTGGCCATACACTAGAATATGTTCTTACAAATATTTGTACAAAAATCCTTATTAGTACATTCAATGATTTGATGAATATCATTTAGAAGTACAGTACAAAAAAAAAAAAACCTCTTAACCTCTTGAAGCCAGTCATGCATATATGCGGTCCTGTGTAGCATGCTCCCATCACGGTAACCAGCGGGGATCGTGAGCTACCGATGCATACTTGAACAGGAGATTTCCAATCATGCGACTGCTGTGACAGCCAATCACAGCGGTCACATGATCCAAATGGCTGTCTCCCAGCTTTTAGAACTCTTTAGTGAAAAGACTTTCCTGAACAAAAAACTTTCACCGTTAGAAATTCGTTTGAAAATAAAATGTTTATCTTGCTCCTTTGCATTTTTCATCACTGCAGTGGAAAACATAAAAGGTTGGATTGACACTACTAACCATTAGGAAATAAAACGACTGTTCTTAAAAAGAATATTTTACTACTGTATGGCCATACAGTAGCCTGGCTGCCATACTAAACCAGCAGTTTTAATATATACCAAGCCATAAACCAAAATTAATAGGCAGATTAGCTCTCTTTCTGCTTTTTCTGGACCTTCGTGTCAGGATCTTAAGGTATAATGCTGGGCTTAACAAATCTGCTTTGAATCTAGGAGCCAGCTATAAAAAAATAAAAATAAAAAATAAAGTTAGGGGCAAGCCAAGTAATTTGCACCCCCTAACCCTAACTTGCATACAGCAGAGCGGGCAGCCAATAACCCAGATATATCATCAGGGTTATAGGCTGGCCGGAAAAGGGACAGAGGGAGAGGTGAGGCATCCTTTTGACCCCCCCGTTATTCAGATGCAGCTTGATACTTGACACGTGAATACAAAATGTGGTTAACAAGTGGCTGCTAACCACAAGTTTGTTTATATCCTGATGAATATAAAAGGGCTTCAAGACAAAGAAAGAGAAGCATAGAAATGTTACCATTACCTACCAAGACTTGTCCCCCACCCTGTACAGCAGTGGTGACCAACCAGTGGCCGGGGACCACATGTGGCCCGCGGAGCACTCTGTTGTGGCCCGCGATCTCCTGCTCTGGAATGGTGGGTTGGCAAGCCCAGATCGCAGGTTGCCGACCCGCTATACCACAACATCAGTGTTGTGCATGAAGCTGGTGGTAGAGGAAGAAAGCGGCTGCGGAGCAGAGCCCCATAAACCGATGCTTCCTCTACAGCGCCGGCTTTTGCCACAAGTGGAATCTATGGCAAAGTTCAACTAACCCGCAGGATAGACACGTGCACTGCGCTGCACCTGCGGTGTGGGTAAACCGCAGCACATCAGTGTGAAAGCAGTTTTGGGCCCTTTTCACACTATCAGCCCGACCAAATGGGACCCTCAATTCACCTCTATAGAGCAACAGATGTCTGTTTACGCCCGCCTACCTCGAATCCGAAAAACAGAAGGGAATTTGTCCCCTTTCATCTGGGCGGATCGGAGGGCCTATAGAGTAGCCGTGACCCATCATCTGCCCGCTCCACTCATTGTGGCCCACGACTGGTTACCAAGTTGCTTAAGTGTCCATTCCTGTTCAAAAGGTTGGGCCCTGCTGTACAGGTACCTGTGGTGGACATCCATGGACTACCTAGAATGACTGCAATTGGTCCTCCTAAAGTTAAGGAAGCCCAGATCATACAGAGAGTTAGGCTGGTCATACATTATACAGTTTTCCTATTGTTGGTTCAATATTGTTGCGGTTAGTGAGGCCAATTGATGTTCGTTTTTAACCATAGTAAACGAGATTCCATTTAAATAGCACTGGACAAAATTTTAAGGGCTTTTCCACAAAATTAGCCGACTTGTTTGCTAGGAGAATGCTCTGGCAAAAGGATTTTTCAAAAATTCAATGAAAGTGTCTTAACAAAATTCTATGACTAGCTTAATAGCAAAGTATTGAAGCAAACTTAATAGTAAAGAATACAATATATCTGAGATTAAAAACAGGGCTTGTCCTTAACAGATTTGATAAAATTGATGAAACCTTTTGATAACCAAGTGTGACATAACACCTGCATAATTTAACAGGCATCTCGGCGAGTAACAAATAACATGTCCTTTCAAGAATTCACTAAACTTATTTTAATACTCCACTATGTCCTAAAGACCTCCAGCATTCTTGCACTAATCATATCTTTCTGAAATAAGGGGCCCCAAGGGGTTTTCAGTCTCATACATATATGTATGTGAAGCATGTGCTATATCACAATAACAAGTGGCTCCAGGTCTGCTATAGGGATATAAAAGACCCATTTTATAGGATTAAAAAAATTGCTACAAAATGTATTTGTATCGACCATCTGCATATAACTAACCAAGTCTAGTTAAAATTGTGTTTACTAAAAACAGCTCTCTTTGATTTTAAGCAATCCCTGTCAAACAGAAATTGTATCGCCTTGCTTATACCATAAAACAACCTTTCAAAAAAGAAGTGTCACCTTGACATAAAACAGAAACGCATAATAAAGTAAGTGTGATACATAGACATGAGATCTTGCGGGGGGGGGGGGAATTACAAAAAAAATTCTCAAACTCATAAGAAACGTTCGCCTAACAGTTTTCTAAACAATGGTCAGAGGAGCACACAAGCGGCACCATAAGGCAGCTGCAAAGTCTTTAGATGCAACAGTGTAAGGCCAGCTGCCATTAACATGTCCCTGTGAACCAAACAAGTTATTTCATGACTTGTCACAGGTTATACAGTAACTCTACTAGGGAAATCTGGTATGCTCCAGAATTGTGTAATACTTTGGAAAAAGAAAATAATAATATGTAAAGTTACGAAAATTTGTCTACTTCTTTCCTGCCAACAAAATGCTATTGGTTTTGAATTAGGATATTAACTTTTAAAGTGGAGGTTCACCCCAAAAAAATCTATTTTTAACATTAGATTGAGGCTAATTACGGGAAGCAGAATCGGGTGTTTATTTTTTTTTTATAAATCAATGCAGTACTTACCGTTTTAGAGATAGATATCCTCCGTGGCTTCTGGGTATGGGCTGGGAGACTGGGCGTTCCTATTTGATTGACAGCCTTCCGACCGTCGCATACAGCGCGTCACGAGTTTCCGAAAGTAGCCGAACGTCGGTGCACAGGCCCTGTATAGAGCCGCACAGACGTTCGGCAACTCGTGACGCGCTGTATGCGACTGTCAGAAGGCTGTCAATCAAATAGGAACGCCCAGTCCCGAACCATACCATACCATACTCTGAAGCGGCGGAGAACATCCATCTCTAAAACGGTAAGTACTGCATTGATTATAAAAAAAAAAAAAAAACCTGATTCTGCTTCCCGTAATTAACCTCAATCTAATGTTAAAAAAAAAAAAATTCGGGTGAACCCCCGCTTTAAGCAATCAGGACGTAAGAAAATGATTAGGGATGCACCAATGTCATTTTTTTTAAACAAAGTACGAATACTGATTATTTTTTGCAGGTACTTGCCGATACCGATCACCTAAGAGGGGTGGTTTGGGAGGTTGCCGGGGGGGGGTAAGTGAGGGCAAGGTAGTTGAGAGTAGCGGGAAATAGGGATTGTGGGGTGGGAGCGTTGGGATGGAAAAGGCTGCGATTTTAAGGGGGGGGGGGGGGAAGAGGATGGGAATAGGAGAGTTATTGGGAGACATGGGGGCAGAGGTGACAGCTGGTAGAGGGAAGGAGTAGGCAACAGGCAGAAGTGACTGCCGACATGGTACAGGGAGAGAGCCAGAGACTGCCAACATGATACAAGGGAGAGAGAACGGATCCAGTGCTCTGTGTGGACGGAAAAGTCAGAGCTGGAGGAAGGAGGTGTGCAGCAAGGAGACGGGGCTTGTGGGCTGTTAGGCGGGGCGGGCCTGCACCTTGCGATGCCACTGGGAGGAGGTGGAGGCTGGGATGGCACTGTCTGGAGGGGAGGAGGAGGCGGTCCTCTTCCAAGCGACGTCACTTGCGGTATCGGAGCATTTTCACGAGTGCCGATTTTTGCGAAAATTGCTAGTATTGGCACGGATATCCGTATCAGTGCATCCCTAAAAATGATATAACATATAAATGATCTTAGTATGCCATGTTTTGTTTAGCTCTCAATTTATGCATGCAAGGATTTGTGTGCATTTTATTTTGTACCGAGGGCCAGTTTACAACAGAACACTGTTTCCCAAACCGCATTTTAAACCCACTGCACTTGTGGTCTGTGTCAGTGTCAATGACACCCCAAACGCAATATGTTTGAAGATTTGGACAAGATGGCTGTTTTGACAGAACAGCGGCAGCGTATACACTACTGTATACCATATAATGAGTGGACATTGTTAATCTGCCCGATACCAACAACATGGCCGCCTCCAAGGTGGTGACAACTTTTTTCCTCCTTACCCAGTGTTCTGTCTATACAGGCAACTTGCTGTATACCATACTGCTCTGTGAGAACAGGCAACTTGTCAAAATCTCCAATAATTGCCGCTGGAGAGTTACCAGAAGTGACGTGGTTGGAAATTTTGGCGTGTTGGCGTTTTCACAATTTCAGCCCATTCAAATGAACAGGCGCACTGCATCCAGATCGCATGTGAAGAATAAAATATGTCTGCACAGCTAGGATAAGTTTACTAGTGGCAGACCTTGCATTTTACTAACATTTTGACAGGCAGAGAGAAATCGCTTCCTCACTGCTTTTTTTTTTTTTTTTTCCATTCACATGGGTTTTATTATATAAAGTTGTTGTTTTTTTAGCAAATTAATTTAAAACATAATAATACGTATAAAGTTTTTTTCCCACCCCCTAAAGCGCTTTGGCATTCGCCTCCTTCACAGAGACAGCGCAGCGGCTGATGGCCAGAGAGAGTTAGCTTATTCTGCGGTTTCCTCAGTTGCCGTGGACGAGACTGACGAAGAGGGTGAGACAGCTTAAGGACAGACCACCGGTGACCACGGCTTTCAGGAGGAGAGCAGTCCAGCTGCCCAGAAGGAAGATGTGGACGAAGCAGTCCATGAGGAAGGCCTTATACATGCTCATGCCCAGGAGGACCGTTACGGGAAGACGGAAGTGAGTAGGGAGGTCGTACCGCGTCCACATCCATACCAGAGCGGCTACAGCCATGTAATGAACCAAGCTGATGTTGGAATCGATGCTCATCTGGATATATTTCCAATCAAATTCAATTCCTCGAGCACCAACCCACAGAGGTAGACACCTGGACATGACGAGCTCCGCGGTCGCCCATCCCATGGCTGCCACCATTATCTTGTACTCCCCCTTCCCAGCATTCCTGGACATCACTAAGTGCAGCCCCAGGAGGTCCGCCAGGTCAACCGTGGCCTTCATAAACTCCCCGATGAAGTCGTACGCTCCCACTGCGCCTTCCCATGTTGGGAAAAATGTCGCCAAGAAGAGCATCTTGCAGAGTTGTACACAGAGGTAGGTGGCTCCGGCCTGCACACATCTCCAGAAGGCGTTGTACTCGGACTTTTTTCCTCCTTACCCAGTGTTCTGTCTATACAGGCAACTTGCTGTATACCACAGTGTTTCTCAACTCCAGTCCTCAAGGCGCCCCAACAGGTCATGTTTTCAGGATTTCCCTCAGATGAAACGGCTGTGTTAATTACTAAGGCAGTGAAACTGATCAAATCACCTGTGCAAAATGATGGAAAGCCTGAAAACATGACCTGTTGGTGCGCCTCGAGGACTGGAGTTGAGAAACACTGGTATACCATACTGCTCTGTGAGAACAGGCAACTTGTCAAAATCTCCAATAATTGCCGCTGGAGAGTTACCAGAATGGCTACTGCTGCTATCAATCTGTCCAATGAGGACCCAAGACATCGGCTGGAGCTGCTGGCTCTCTTGTCGCTAGAAAGATCAGGCACAGGCAAGTAAAGGGGGGCTCTGGGGGGCTGCTGCACCATTGAAGGTTTTTCACCTTGATAGAATGCATTAAGGTGAAAAACCTAGAGGGTTTACAACTCCTTTACCTGTAAATGCTGCATGACTGCACCTCAACCGTGTTTCCAGGGCAGCTGTGAAGTGGCCCCAATCACTTGAATGTGTATGGTTTAGTGGAGATACTGCCTTCTAAATGTAAAAAGGAGTACAATTTTTGCAGTGGCCACAAAGCATCTTATGGATTGTTTATATTTGTGATCGGGGGCAGTAAAAACAGATGGTTGAGCCTCACATTGACAGCCTCCCCTTAACCTGCAAAGACAGCTGGACAGAGGTGTACACATGCTGCCGCCATTCTGTTTGCTTCAAGAAGCCTTTTATAAAGACTGTTTTCTTCCAACAATTTGACTACACAGCTTGGTAAGAGGAGCCACAGAAAGTAATAGACCACAGTACCATAAATGCAGCTCAAATTTGAACTGCTGCAACACCATTCAGCTCAGTACATACTTTTAGGACTAGTGTACGAAGGCTGTACAGAGCAAGCAAGTCAAATGCAGAATACTTTCAAATGCATTTTCACTGACTAAGGGATACTACAGTTCTGTAATACTCCAAATAAAAAGCACAGTAAAGCAAATGCAGCAATACAATATCATTTTCCATGACATTTAGATCCAAATCCAACCACTATAATGTATCCATTTCCAAATTGCTTCTTGGCATAGGCAAGAGTAATACAAAACACCATGTGCCAAACCGAAGTCATCTGCATATAACTGGACACAAAGTGCCTGCACACCACTGCAATGGTGACCCCCCCCCCCCCCCCAAATTCAAAGGAAGTAAACATTAATCTTCATACAGCAGAGTTGGAGAATTCCCAGTCCAGCCCTGAACACTTGGGTCAGACAGCTGTCTCCATTGGAGTGTTGGGTGCTGAGATGGGAGTTCACAAGACACAAATAATTAGAGCAAAGTACCTTGGCAGAGGAGGAGCGCTGAGCAAGGACACCTGGCTGCCTGAAGGACCCACGCTGAGCTCCAAACACCCACGGCTTTGCACCCACTTTTCATACTTCGTCTGTTCCACGTGTAAACACTTTGACAGATGGACTCAGAACAAGGGCTCCAGTAACGCAAACTTATGTAATTTGGAGGGGGGGTTTGGAGTGGATATTGTGTGTGATGTCACAATTCAGATCAAATGACTGTGTGGGGACAGGTTATAAATATGTGCTTTCTGTAAGGGTGTAAGAATTAAGCTTCCGGGACTGTAGGACAGGTGGTAACTATGTGGGGTTACCATTCATAATTCAGATCCACAGATCCTGGGAGCACACAAGCTTACTCACTTCGGTGTGGATTCTGGCTAAATCACTTTTTGGCTTCTTATATGTCTCATGTGGGCTCCAGATTCAAGATCTCATTGTTTACTTATGCCTCACCAAACATTGCTATTATAAAGCCAGTCCAAAGAGTCTTACTTTTTTTGGTACAGCTGTCATTTTGTAATAGTGGTCAGAACATACCAACCTCAGAGCTGGGAACATAAGCATATTTCATTTTTTTTTAAACTTTGGGCTCAATATTCATCGTTACGCATTTATTATATTCTAGTCTAAATACATAAGACAAAAAGAAAAATAAGAACCTGCCAGCTGATGTAGAACACAAACTAAGGCCTTGTACATACAATCACATTAGAATGCCCTAAAATGCAGAAATCAAAGGCCATGTTATAGATATTGTTCACATCAGAGTAAACTGTTTATGAAAGTAGCGGAGGTCTGTTTTTTGCCTGCTTTCATGTGTTTTGAGGCCCACAGAATTCAAGGTGAACACATGAAAATGCATGCATGAATGGACAAGGAGGAGAGGATGGCGTTATGATCTCCACCTTGTCAAATCAGAATTTCACAAATTCATTGAAGAAAAAAATAATAATACAAGGTCTCTCTGAACAGTGCGGGAGCCGAGCAAGTGACCCCCTGTGTGAGGCGAAGCTGCTGACTCAGCAGCCAGATAATCATGACCGTGATGCAAACCGCTACAGTGATTGTCATCTCCAGTGGCCCTCCGATATGGAGACCCACATGGGTTCTAGCTAGACCAGTGTAGGGTAAACTACACATCTTTCAGTTACCTATACACAACCTGCATATTTGACTGTGGTAATGGTGAATCTAATGCCGCGCGCACACGATCATTTTTCGGCATGAAAAAAAACGAAGTTTTTAAAAAAATGTCATTTAAAATTATCGTGTGTGTGTGGGCTTCACATCATTTTTCGGGGTTCTGAAAAATGACAAAATTTGTTTTTCGAACATGCTGCATTTTTTAACGACGTTTTAAACAATGTAGCTTTTCGGGATGTAAAAAATGATCGTGTGTGGGCTAAAACGATGTTTAACCACTTCCATACCAGGTACTTACGCAGCTTCCCGCCCAAGCCAATTTTCAGCTTTCAGCACTGTCGCACTTTGAATGGCAATTGCGCGGTCATGCTACACTGTACCCAAACAAAATTGGCGTCCTTTTTTCCCCACAAATAGAGCTTTCTTTTGGTGGTATTCGATCACCTCTGCGATTTTTTTTTTGCGCAACAACTAAAAAAAGGCTGAAAATTTGGAAAAAAAATTACGTTTTTATTTTTTTCTGTTAATTTTTTTGTAAATAAGTTTTCTCTTTCAATTACGGGCACTGATATGGCGGCACTAATGGGCACCGATGAGATGGCACTGATGGACATCGATGAGGTAGTACTGACGGGCACAGATGAGGTGGCACTGATTGGCGGCGCTGGTATGCGACACTGATGGGCACACATAGGCGGCACTGATGGGCACACATAGGCGGCACTGATGGGCACACATAGGCGGCACTGATGGGCACACATAGGCGGCACTGATGGGCACACATAGGCGGCACTGATGGGCACACATAGGCGGCACTGATGGGCACTCATGGGCGGCACTGATGGGCACTCATGGGCGGCACTGATGGATACTTATGGGTGGCACAGATGGGCACTGATAGGTGGGCACTGGGCATGGATGGGCACTGTGGGGTGGCACTGATGGACACTGGGGTGGCGCTGATGGACACTGGGGTGGCGCTGATGGACACTGGGGTGGCAGCACTGAGTTTTGCCAGGTTGCCAGTCAGTGCCCATTTGTGGGCACTGACTGGCATCTTTTTTCTTTATGCTTTTTTTTATTTATTTTTTAGACTTTTTTTTGGCATTTTTTTTTTTTTTGCCCACCCTGGTGCTCCAGGGTGGGCATCCCTGGTGGTCCAGTGTGGCGATCCGAGGGGGGGCTGCGCTGATAAACAATCAGCGCTAACCCCCCCTGTCAGGAGAGCCGCCGATCGGCTATCCTCTACTCGCGTCTGTCAGACGCGAGTGAGGAAGAGCCATCGACGGCTCTTCCTGTTTACATCGTGATCAGCCGTGGTTGGACACGGCTGATCACGTGGTAAAGAGTCTCCGCCGGAGGCTCTTTACCGAGATCGGAGATGCAGGGTGTCAGACTGACACCCCGCATCACCGATCGCCGCGATGCGCGCCCCCACGGGCGCGCGGCATGAAATCCTGCAGGACGTTCTATAACGTCCTGTCAGGATTTCATAACCACTTCCCGGACGTAAATCGGCTATAGGCCGGGCGGGAAGTGGTTAAAACTCACGCATGCTTAGAACCAAGTTAGGAGACGGGAGCGCTCGTTCTGGTAAAACTACCATTCGTAATGAAGTAAGCACATTCATCACGCTGTAACAGACAGAAAAGCGCGAATCGTCTTTTACTAACAGGAAATCAGCTAAAGCAGCCCCAAGGGTGGCGTTATCCGCATGGAACTTCCCCTTTATCGTGCCTTCGTACGTGTTGTACGTCACCGCGCTTTGCTAGAGCATTTTTTTTAAACGATCGTGTGTGGGCAATGTCGTTTTAATGATGAAGTTGGAAAAAAAATACGTTTTTTCTAAAAGCCGAAAAACGATGTTGCTTTCATGCCGAAAAATGATCATGTGTACGCGGCATTAGGCTTTTAGTGCTGGCTCCTAGCTCCGGGTAAGATTTGTCCAGTCCTTACAAACACATTTTCAGCAATCCCCAGCACATCTAGACCTTTATACAAACATACATAGTGGAAAAACAAGATCACACAGTTCAGAAAAGTCACAAGACTTGAACAACTTTTATGCTATATTCAAATGAAAAACACACCAGGCCATCTAACAAAACGGTGTGTAGTACAACACCAAACATGACGTGTGTAGCCTTCCCTGTTTAATCGATAAAAAAAGCTACTCACTACCTCATTACTTCCATACCATTTAAAGAAAACGAATGAATAATTAAACACCAGGTAAATCAGTAGCTTAAAGGAGTTGCAAATAAAAAAAAAAATTTATGCTGAAATGACTGTTTACAGGGTATAGAGACATAATGGTTAACCGATTCTTTTTAAAAATGATTAAAAACCAATCATATAATGTACCTGTAGTTTCGTTTTTGCATGTTGTTTCCTGTTTCTCTGCTGTACAGAGCCAATACAGGGCAGTGATGGTTTGGAAAACTAATCTCACACTGTAATCACACCTCCTTGATTAGTGACCACAGAGAGAACGCTCCCAGTACTGTGGTTATCAGGAAACAGAACCAGGAAGTGTGGAGATCAGAGAAGAATTACAGCAACTTGAGAGCAAAAACAAACAATGAGGACATGAAAACAGCACTGCATTAAGGTAAAGGAAGCTATTAAGATACAAAATAAAAAAATCCTTTACAAACCCTTTAATCCAACAGGAAGACTTACAAACAGCAATATAATAATAATAATAATAATAATAATAAACAACCATATGTAGTCTGCCTAAAGCACAACAAAAGAAAAACGTTGGGCCCCCAGCTGCCGTTTGCCATAATGTGTTAGTATACACAGAATATGAATACACTATGGCAGACTCTCTTGCAAACAATACCCTGCAGCTCAGCAATGTCAGCACTTCTTTGCTTCCATTTTCTCCCAGGTTTTCATCTTTGACCTCTTGATTGGCTGGAATAAAGTAACTCCCACACATGCACTCAGGTGTTACTTCATTTTGACACAGGACTGCACCGAGATCTTATGGTTTATCAGTGTCAACGTAATATTACCCATTTATGTTTAAAAAGTTCTGCCTAAGAACATTTTTGGATGCAGTTTGCCTGAAAAGTTTTCTGTGTTCCCCACTGATCCTGCTGCCTCAATACCAACATGGAACAAATAAATCACCTTGGGGTGTCTACTTTCCAAAAGAGGGGCATTTTGGGGGTTTCCATACTGTCATAGCATTTTTTATACTTTTCCAGCATTTTTATTTGATATGTTTTAAAACAAAGTAAGGGAAATAGGTATTTTTTTTCCATATGACTTGGTTATTTTTTTTTTATTTAGAAATAAAAAAAAAAATAGCTAAAAGCCTGGCGATTATTACATTTCAACAAGACAAAGATCACCCCCCCTACCCCCCCCCCCAAAAAATATTTTATATATATAAAAAATAAATTTAGGTACACTATTGCATAACTGAGTAATTATCCATCTAACTATTACAGCAATAAACACAAAAATGGCTTGGACAGGAACAGGGTATAACATTCTGGTATTGAAGTTGTTCAAAGAAGTATTGCCAAAGTTTTTTGCCCGTATTTTCCATTCTGGGTCACAGGGTGTACTTAGTTCTGAACTCCTGTGACCCAGATTCAGCCAACAGCAGGCTAAAGTCTGCAGTCAGCTGACATCACAGAGCCAGTCCATACTCTAGAAGTATCCTGACTTTTAAAGTCAGGATCCACCCAGATGCCTGACCAGCAGCTGGCTCAGCCTCTCAGTGTACCACAGAGCCTAAGCAAGCCACTCATGCCCCTTCCAAAGCCCGGAGCTCCAGTGAGCACTGGAGGGGCAGAGCAGACAGTCACTACTCTCTGCTCAGTGAAGACAGAAAACTGAGTAATCAATGGTCATTGATTGCTCGACTCTCAGTCTTAGAGCCAACAGGGGACACGTGCAGCATCGGATCGGTTCTGCAGTTATTTGAGTTTGTTTATTTTTTTCCCCCTATAAGAAACACATTAGTCTAGTATTGCTTTGGTGGGTTACGTTAATTTTATGCACCAGAGTAACATTTTTCATGCAAGGGTGTCCAGTACTGTCTTGAGAAGAGAGCACACAGTGAAATCTATCCAGGACACAAAAAGGAGATCACTTCATAATAAACTGCAATTAGAAAAACAAACATCTTAAAAGGACCACAGATGGTTACATTGGGGTCACCAGAACCTGGGGTACATGCTCAGCAGATCCCACCTGATAAGCCCTGCAGAGGATTCCCCCAGCAGACAACACTCAGCAGAGCACAACAGCTACACAAAACATGAAGCCTGTACTCTTAGGCCGTGTACACATGGTCGGTCAAAACAAATGAAAACGGCCTGAAGTCCAGTTTTATCGGTCCAAACCGACCGTGTGTACGGCCCGTTGTCCTTCGGTCAAAAATTTTAGAACTTGCTTTAAAAATCGAACCGATGGACCGCTGCCCGATAGGTCCAAACCGATGGTTAGTACACAAAAGCATCAGTTCAAAACCCACGCATGCTCAGAATTAAGTCGACGCATGCTCGGGAGCATTCAACTTCGTTTTTTTCAGCACGTCGTGTGTTTTACATCACCGCGTTCTGACCCGATCGTTTTTTTGAACTGATGGTGTGTACGCACATCAGACCACTTCAGCGGTGAACCAATGAAAACGGTCCATCGGACCATTCTCATCGGTTTGGATCGACCATGTGTACGCGGCCTTAAAGATAAGTAACCACCACCGCAATAAAGATTTACCTAGAGGCCTCAACAACCAACATATGAGGGGCAGGCTTCCACAGAGAACAATGCTTTCCCCCCCAGACACTCCTTTCCACTACAACCTGTGCTGTACACTACATACAACTGACCGCTGCACCCTGCAAGCTATGCCGTACAGTACATACTACTGACCAAAGTGTTAATAGTCTGTCTCACAAGCTGCTGATTGTTAGGTAGTCCTCAGCTATTTTAATTAGGATTTAGTAAAATTTAAAGAAGAACGTTAAGCCAAAAACTAAAAATGGGTTAACAGGTAGGAATTTTAATGCAGAAGAGACATGCTTTGTCTCTTTTGCATTAAAGTTACTTACCTACCAGTCCACGTTTGTACAGTGAACCACGCACAAGCTGCTCACTGTGCATGTCAAATCTGACCTAACTAGTGAGATCATCCCGGCCCAATGAAAGCAACCGTTTATCGAGACCCAGGAAACTGGCCATCCAGGGACGCCGCATTGCTAGAGCTGAGGCCAGTATAGTTATGCTGGGTTCAGACAAAGCACTACCCATTGTCAGTATTGCGTATGCAGAAATGTATTTGTATCAGCTGCAATCACTTCATCTAATAGAACATAGCCACTGTTCCGCTGGCAACCATCTTCCAGTCTTCTTCAATTTTTTAAATCAAGTTTTGTTTAGCCGGGTGGTATTGTCAGGGCCAACATTCTGGCCATGCATAGACAATTTAATGAAAAGCCAGGGTTTTTCATTGCAGAGAACAGCACCACCAAATCAAGCATGCACAGAACATGTAAATGGACGTTTCCTTCTAGGAGAAATGATAGCTCATTAATTTACAGTAACAGCCAAGCAACTAGTATTTTATAAGGAGGAGAGCAATGGCAGATTCCAGGTTTCTCTCAAAGGTTTCCTGAAAGAAGGCAGTCAAATAACCTGAAGATTTTTGTTCAGATTTAAGTGGACTTTACATCAGTTAGGTGTGCGCATGTTAAATAATGTGCAAGGATAACACCCAGGTATTTATTACCTCTCACAGAGATCACATTTCAACATCTTCTTCCTGGACTGACGTGCTGACACAGAGATGACACAAACAAGTAAGCCTAGGAGTTCTCACCAGCACAGGATGACTAAAACGTGTAGGGAAAACACTTGCCCGATTCTGCATTTTGTGACTAAAATGCTGCAAAATGTAAGATGCCAACAAGAAGGGGCATCTCACTTATCCAGCAAGCCAGTGAATCATAAAACAGAGGAGTTTGTTTTGCTTGCCTGCTATGTCATGCATGACAACTCTACTACAAGCGAGTTCTCGCCAGTAACACAATCACTAGTGTGAGGGGGCCCATCAGTTCACAAGCACTGATGTTTGTTTACATTAGAGTGCCGACAGGCTTCCATGTTACTATCACAGAAAATAGGGAAATAAAGACACAATTTCAATGCCTGAACTTTTAACATCAATTTCTCTACAATGCCTAGAGGTACAGAAGTGAACGAGAACCCTTCTACCGCTTGTTCAGAATATGTAAATGCACAGTCTGGGTACAGGTTCACTTTAATTGGCAACGTAAAGAGGCCTCCTACACATGGTCAAATAGACATGGCTAGGCACAGACTGCAACAGGAATCACTGGATTCTCGCAGCTGAGCCGACAGGTGGTTGCGGACAGCTGCAGCCATTCAGCCTATACAAAGTAATGACAGGCTGAAAGAAGCCACAGCTCTCCACATGTAACTGCACATCAAGCAGTTACCTACTGTTAGGAACAAATGTTTAACCCTAGATGCAGAGTGCCCAAGTAATAATACCTCCCCTGAACCACTCAATGTACAGATACATGCAAAGATCTGCAGACAGCTGTTGCTTCTGTCTGCCTGTCATTGCTTTGTACAGGCTGAGCGGTCCCAGCCATCTGCAACTACCTGTTTGTCCAGCTGCAAGAATCTGACTTTTCGTCCATGTGAAGTAGGCATTTTTTTTATGCATTTACAGGACATTTCTAAATGCAAGTAATATGTAAAAAAAAAAAAAAAGTATAATACACACTGTGCAGGTATATCAAGTTTAGCTATGTTTAGAGAAAATAGAATTCTGTGCCTCCAGAAGTAGATTAGATACTCTAAATGCATCTTCTATATGATACTATACTTGATCTGGGAAGCACGAAGTTTATACTTTCCAAATAGTTTCTCCTACATTTAAAATGAACTGAACACAGGAGGGCAGCATGACTGTAGGTAAAGGTGCTAGCTTACAGATTGGACCTATGTGCTTACTGGAAAAATAAATAAAAATAAAGTTACTCTTACAGAGCACCTCCACCCTGTAGTGCAAGGTTTAAATGCTTGTTAACTTTAGGGGATGAGGAACAAAGTGTAATACTCGCCTTCCTCCTTGTGGCAGACTTCCTCCATCTGGGGAACTGGTCCCTCAAAGCCTCTTCTATAAGATGTCATTAAGTACAATGCACAAGCAATCTACAATACACGCGAGGACATCTAGGGTCCACCCACAAACTGGAGCAGAGGTGAGCACCAACGCCTGCTGAAGTGAGGAATAAGGTCATTTTTACATTGTATTGCTCTACAGCTGAGGGGGGAACTGCAATTGTGTTTTTTGCAACGCCTGGAGTTTGGCTTTAAAGCATTTTAAAGGCCAAGTTTACCTTTAAAAAAAAAAAAAATTTGCACTGTGCAGGAAGAGGGCGCCGATCAGTGCTCTCATAATTTGTTGAGAACTAAAAAGCCGTCTGCCATGGAGATGGGACTTGTAGTTAATTTATTCACACATCTGTGCGGTTTTAGGATTTTTAGAAGACCCCCTCCCATCCACTGTCACAAGGTTGACTGATGCATAGTAACAGGTTTCATGTTACACCCTAAATGCATGTTACATGCCAAAAAAGTGAACTTATTCTAAAAAGACCCATTTACCTTTATTTATTTTTTATTGTTTAAGAATTTTCATTTTTCTATTTAAGAGACTGTCCATGCATGGTGCTTCAGCTCCAGAGACTTGTTCACAAATACATGTCAATTCTTCATGGCTACTCATGGGCCTTCCTGACGCCATAGCAGAGTCTCAGTAGAAGATGAAAGCATCAGGCTGCTGCACGGTGGCACATCAACAGACGCGCACATCCTAGGGTGACAATGCTGAGCCTTCATGAAGTAACATTAAGGCTCCTTTTACTACTGGTGGCCCAATCTGGTATATCTGGCAGTATTTCAGGCAGACTTGAGTATAAGCGTCACGTACGTCTATTAACAGACATTTGTAAATGGAAATTTACATCCGCTTACCTCTCAAGGCCAAAAACAAACCAAAAATTATGGAAAAAGTATAGCACTATTTTCAGCTATCATTCTGCATTAGAGGTAGTCTATTGTAAATGGATGCAAATCAGTCTACATCCAGCAACCTGCCATTAAAGTGTACAGGGCTTGAGCACCACAGTTACCTGTTCACAGGTGATTAAATCAGCAGATTCCTGCTGCGGTCAATCCTTTATTAAGGATCAAACCAACCATGGCCTTCTACTATGGTAGATTTAAGGCCCCTTCCAGTGTGACTGGCTTTGGGTACAGCCACGGATTGCTGTGGACACCATGAACCTGTCACTGAAAATGTACAGGGGCCAGTGGTTGCAACTAGGCGGTAACAAAAACTGCAGCAGAAATCAGCAGACTGCTGCTGCTGTCATTCGCAGTGGGGCAGGTTGCCCATGTAAATGTGACCTTGTTAAATAATTTTGGTAAAGTCAACAGCAATTGTAATGATAGTATAGTGTATAGGATGCTTAAATAAATAATCCTATTGGACATGATTGTATTAAAGTGCTTTTTTCACCCTAAAACTAAAGATGCAGGGATTTTAGTATTAGGATGGACTTCTACTTTAAATGGTAGAGAGATGACACAGGATGAGAGCCTTCTATCTGCACCCCACAGACACATTTCAGGACTCCCACAAACAGTCTACATCCGGCGGCTTTTAGATCTAATAGGTGTCCAAAAACCTCCGGCTTTTATATATAAACACTGAAAGGACAAGGATCTGTGATTCAGCAAAGGATCTGTTCAGAGTCCCTGCTTAGCAGACTGAAAGGCATCTAAGGGACAACGTTGTCAACCCATAACAGGAAGTTATATACAGAGCCATAACTGGCAGGAATGCAGAAAAACAAGCCAGCAGTGCAACCTCGTAAGCCTCACAAAATCTATCAGTCATTTATAAAAGACTGACTATACACTACAATTGTACAATCTCCTTTAGGGCTCACTCAGAGGGGCACTCCGCGTAGCCTCACTTTTTGAAGCATCTGCATCCATCTCGGAGCTGCGTGCAGTAAGCCCATAGATGTGGATAGAGAAGCAATGGCTGCATGGACAAAGTAATGTCAAAATCTGATATAAATGCACAGACCCAAACATACAGCGTTCGCGTTCAGGTTTCTGCACTCATCCATCAAATTTTGACATGCGATTGTGCAGCCACTGCATCTGTAACCACTTCTATGGGCTGCCTGCATGCAGCTTCGAGGTGGATGCAGGATGGGCCTCAGCGCCCATCTGAATAAGCCAAGCAGCCTCATTAGATCAACCCCAGTCACTACTAGGGCACATAAAAGACAATTTTTTCTATGTGCCCGGTGTGCAATGCAACTCAGGCCGAAGTTGCAGTAAGCTATGGTAAAATAAAGACATGGTGCACTTTACTGCAGTGCACTGGATGGCACTACCTTGCAATGCACTGTGCTTCTGTGTGGAGTCATGAAGGAAGTGCGCTTTTAAAAATAAGTAAACAGTGTGCTCCCTTCCTGCATCCAAAAACTGACAGCTGCCTGCAAGCCGAAATGCAATGTTTATCATGCACTGCAATGCAAAAGGGGCCCTGAGATCTACCATAAAGTAAACTACGCAGTAGAAGGCTCTGCCTGGTCTGATACTAAAAAAAAGGATTGTTTAGGTTTTGTCTTCTTTGGCAACATTCGCATAGGTAACTAGCCCCAGTGCTAATGAAAGTGGCAGGAATCTGCACTTCAATGACAGGTCCTTGGCGGCCGCAGCTATCTGTGGTTATCCGCCCAACCAGTGATTACCTGTGGCATGTCCAGCAGTGATCATCGCATGGTAATCACCATTTCTGGAAACGGTCACGGATTGCTGTGGTCACCGCAGACCCATCATTAAAGTCATTCAGTGCTAGCTGCAGTGAGATTATCATGTGTAGTACAATTGTCATTTCTGAATGTCGACAATAAAAAAAATTTTTTAGCCCTGGTTCACACTGGGTACGATTTGAGATGCGATTTGACATGTCAAATCGCATCTCAAATCGGCGGCAATTGTCGGCAATGGCACTGTCCTAATCAGTGCGACGCCGCATCTGCGATTTCAAAAAGTAGTTCCTGTACTACTTTTTGCGATTTCGGGCCGCATTTTACCGCGATTTTGAATTCGCAGCAGTGTGAACCTAGGCTCACTATATTTTAATTGGACGACAGTGAAAGGAATCTTCCGATTCCCACCGTTTTGGTCACCTGCGAGCGGCTAGCTGCGGCCCCCCAGCCCGATACACTTCAAAGACAGGTTGCCAGTGGCCACAGCTTTCTATAACTGTGCGCACAACCCATCGATTACCTGCCATGATTGCTGTTGGATGCTCACAAAGTGTGCATGAAATCATTGGCTACGCTGACAGTAATGTAGAGCTGTGGCCACCGGCAACCTGTCATTAAAGTGTACAGGGGCTTGACAACCACAGGTACCCATTCACAGGTGATCAAATCAGCAGATTCCTGCTGCTGTCATTGACACCGGGGGCAGTAACCCATGCGAATGTAACCAAAGACAAAGCCTAAATGATCCCTTTATTTGGGATCAAATCAGGCATGGCCTTCTACTACGTAGTTTATGGTAGATCCAAGGCGCCTTCCAGTGCGTTAGCCATGATCACTGGCTTTGAGTACAGCCACTGATAGCTGTGGGCACCGTGAACCTGTCACTGAAATTGTACAGGGGCCAGTGGTTGCAGCTAGACCAGTGGTTCTCAACCTGGGGGTCGGGACCCCCTTGGGGGTCGAATGACAATTTGCCAGGGGTCACCAAATCCTGGGCTGTTCCTGAATCCTGCACCGCTCTCCCAGCCTTTTCATGGCTACCCATCAGGGCTGTCCCTGGAGATTGCGGTGGCCCACTCAGCCTCTTCGCAGCCACCCATTCAGTTCACGGCGCGACTGGGGGGCACAGACTAGATGTCAGCTGGCTGGTGAGGAATGTGAAGTGGGAGGGGCTGGAGGAGACCCTATCTCCTGATTTTGGCATAGGTGTCACTGCTGCGGAGACACAGTGAGTACCATAAGGGGTTTTAATACCGTACGAGAGGAAGGGACTCAGGGAGCGCCAAGTATCCGTGGGTTAGCGGTGCAAATTACTTGTCTTGGCTTGGGTGCTGACAACCCACGCTACAAAAATTATTTTAATGTTAGGGGTCCCCACCACTTGGGAAATTTTATCAAGGGGTCACGGCACTAGAAGGTTGAGAACCACTGAGCTAGACGGTGACAAACTGCAGCAAAAATTAGCAGATTGCTGCTGCTGTCATTCGCACTGGGGCAGGTCACCCATCGCGATTGTAATGATAGTATGGTGTATGTATAGGATGCTTAAATAAATAATCCTATTGGACATGATTGTATCAAAGTGTTAAGTCCACCCTAAAACTAAAAAATGCAGGGATTTTAGTGTTAGTGCCTCCACAGGCACATCTCTGGGCGCCCCCTCCACAGGCACATCTCTGGGCGCCCCCTCCACAGGCACATCCCGAGGGGGGGGGGACTTGACTGGGAGTACAGAGAGAGATCGCTGTTCCAAATTACTAGGAACAGACAATCGCTCTGAACATCCGGCGGTAAGAATGGGAATCTGTTTGTTTACATTGACAAATCCCCATTCTGGCTCTGTGGAGTGATCGCAGATGGCCAGAGGATATTGCGGCCGCAGGCCACGCACATCGGCTTCCCGACACAACTGTTGTAGCTGTTAAAACTGTCCCTTTTAACAGCTACAACAGTTGTGCCGGGGAGCCGATGTGCATGGCCTGCGGCCGCAATATCCGCTGGCCACCCGCGATCACTCCACAGAGCCAGAATGGGGATCTGTCAATGTAAACAAACAGATTCCCATTCTTACCGCCGGAGTTCAGAGCGATTGTCTGTACAGCTACAGCAATTTGCGGGAATGAGCCGACCTGCTGTCATATGATGACACATCTCTGGGCGCCCTCTCCACAGGCACATCTTTGTGGGGGGGTACTGACTGGGGGTACAGAGAGAGATGTTCCAAATCACTAGGAACAGACAATCACTCTGAACTCCCCTGTCAGAATGGGGATCTATTTGTTTACACCTCTGGGCCCCCCCCCTCCACAGGCACACCTCTGGGCCCCCCCCTTCGCAGGCACACCTCTGGGCCCCCCCCTCCACAGGCACACCTCTGGGCCCCCCCTTCGCAGGCACACCTCTGGGCCCCCCCTTCGCAGGCACACCTCTGGGCCCCCCCTTCGCAGGCACACCTCTGGGCCCCCCCTTCGCAGGCACACCTCTGGGCCCCCCCTTCGCAGGCACACCTCTGGGCCCCCCCATCTTCAGACACACCTCCGGGGACACACCTCCAGGCCCCCCCCTTCGCAGACACACCTCCGGGCCCCCCCCCCTTCGCAGACACACCTCCGGGCCCCCCCCCTTCGCAGACACACCTCCGGGCCCCCCCTCCGCAGACACACCTCCGGGCAACCCAATCTCTGGCCCCCCCACAGACACATGAGACAAGTGTAGTCGGTGTTGTCAGGGTGTCCCTGGCCAGATAATAGTCATCCATATCTAATGAGTGGTGACACATCCCGGTGCTGGTTGTTACCTGCAGCTCGGCTCGCTCCACCTCCCATTGCGCTCTCTCCACCTCGAAGCGGGCCCACTCATGCTGCAGGAAGTGCAGGATCCCCGGGATGCTGTACTGGGCCCTGCCGGCCGTCCCTCCTCCGCCTCCTGCAGCTCCTCCGGCCGTCGAAGCCGCATCAGAAGCCCCGGCTTCGAATCCCTTCCCGGCTCCCCCAGGACCTCCGGCAGCGGCGGACAGCAGCGAATTGTTATTGTTGTTGAAGAAGACGCCGGGCCCCGCCTGCTCGTCCATGGCAGCCTTCGCAGCAGGGGCCGCGGTGAGCAGCGAGCGACCGCCGCTGGTTCCAGAGAAGGCGGAAGAAGAGCTCTCCTCACACGGTCGGGCGGGGAGGGGCTGATTCCGGAATGACCGCCTGACGTCACATAAGTCCGCTCTATTCTCGCCGCAACCCCCGGGCTCCGCTGCCGCCCACACTCCAACCGAGACCTGCCGCTGCTACTGCTGCTGCCTGGGCGGGTCTCCTGCCTCTCTGACAGCGGCGCCGTGACGTCACGTAGGGCCAGAAGCCGTCAGGTTAGGAGCCACCCTACACGCCAACCTTCCTGGATTTTTTTTTTTTTTTCTTCACATAACTTTATTCATATTCGTAAATACATACAATGCTTCAGCAGACAGTGGGAGAACTTCCCTCTTATTAGAAGAATTGCAACAACCTTTACAAACGTTTAGTAGCAACAATCTCCAAACAGATGCTTAGAGATAATTGTAGGCTGTTTATTCTTTATTGCTAACTTTTTCTTCCCTCTCCATTGTTTCCTCAGGGAGCTGTTTTTACTGAGGGCAGATAATTCCTTCCTTTCTTCCTGGTATTCTGGCTGTAGAACAGGAAACTCCAAGGATGCAGCTGTGATGCCGCGTACACACGATAATTTTTCGGCATGAAAAAAAAGTTTTTCGGCATGTAGAAAAAACGTCGTTTTTTCCAACTTCATCATTAAAACGATGTTGCCCACACACAATCATTTTTAAAAAATGCTCTAGCAAAGCGCGGTGACGTACAACACGTACGACGGCGCTATAAAGGGGAAGTTCCATGCGGACGACGCCACCCTTGGGGCTGCTTTAGCTTATTCCGTGTTAGTAAAAGACGAATTACGCTTTTCTGTCTGTTACAGCGTGATGAATGTGCTTGCTCCATTACGAACGGTAGTTTTACCAGGACGAGCGCTCCTGTCTCATAACTTGCTTCTGAGCATGTGCAGGTTTTTAATGTCGTTTTAGCCCACACACGATAATTTTTTACAACCCGAAAAACGACATTGTTTAAAACGTTGTTAAAAAATGCAACATGTTCGGGGGGAAAAAAATGTTGTTTTTCAGAACCCGAAAAATGATGTGAAGCCCACACACGATCATTTTAAATGGCATTTTTTAAAAACGTTGTTTTTTTAATGCCGAAAAATGATCGTGTGTACGCGGCATGAGGCTCTGGTTACATCAGCAGAACCTCACTTAAAGCGGAACCTTCACCCTCTGACGCTATTTTCCTCCACTTCACCTCATCCCTAGAAAACCAAACCCATATTACTTACACAGGTTCTGGGGCTAATTTAATGCAGATAAGGCAGTAAGTGAATTTAAATTGTTTAACCACTTCCATACAGGGCATTTTCACCCCATTCCTGCCCAGACCAATTTTTAGTTTTCAGCGCTGTCGCACTTTGAATGACAATTGCGCGGTCGTGCGACGTGACTCCCAAACAAAATTGACGCCCTTTTTTTCCCACAAATAGAGCTTTCTTTTGGTGGTATTTGATCACCTCTGCAGTTTTTATTTTTTGCGCTTTAAACAAAAGAAGAGCGACAATTTTGAAAAAAAAAAAAACAATTAGCCAGATTCAGGTAGAGCCGCCTATCTTTAGGTCGGGTAGCGCATCCCATTTGCACTACGCCGACGTAAGATAGTGAGACAAGTACTGTATTCACAAAGCACTTGTCTCCTAAGTTACGTCGGCGTAGCGCAAATGGCCTGGCGTAACCCCGCCAAATTCAAAATAGGCAGGTAGGGGGCGTGTTGTATGGTAAAGAATTCACGATTCATTACCATACATGTAAATGAAGCGCCGATCGTACGGCGCATGCGCGCGCATGCTCAGTATCACGTCGCAAATACTCCTTGCTTTTGACGTGAACGTAACCTACGCCCAGCCCCATTCTGAATCGGCTTACGCAAACGACGTGAAATTCGACGGCTGTCCCGACGTCCATACTTAACATTAGCTGCGCCATCTTTTTGGTGGTTTATCTTTACGCCTGAAAACGCTTAAGTAAACGCCGTATCTTACTGCGACGGGCGTGCGTACGTTCGTGAATAGGCGTATCTTGCTCATTTGCATATTCTCAGCGTAAATCGCCGTACATGCCCCTAGCCGGCCAGCGTAAATATGCAGCTAAGATTCGACGGCGCAGGAGACTTACGCCGGTCATATCTTAGCAACAGAGAAGCGTATCTCAATTTGAGCATATGCTTAAAGATACGACGGCGCGGATTCAGACTTACAACGGCGTATCTACGGATACGCCCTCGTAAGTCTTTGTGAATCTAGCTAAATATCTTTTACTTTTTGATTTAATAAATATCATATTTTTTTTTAAAAAAAATACTTTTTTTTCCCTCAGTTTAGACCGATACGTATTCTTCTACATATTTTTGGTAAAAAAATCGCAATAAGCGTATTTGATCGGTTTGCACAAAAGTTCTAGCATCTACAAAATAGGGAATAGAATTATGGCATTTTTTTTTTTTTACTAGTAATGGCGGCGATCTGCAATTTTTATTGTGACCGTGACATTGTGGCGGACATATCGGACACTTTTGACACATTTTTGGGACCATTCACATTTACACAGCGATTAGTGCTACAAAACTGCACTGATTACTGTGTAAATGTGACTGGCAGGGAAGGGGTTAACACTAGGGGGCCCTGAAGGGGTTAAATATGTTCCCTAAAGTGTGTTCTAACTGTAGGGGGAGGGGGACTCACAAGGGGAGGAGATCGATGTGTGTTCCTCTGTACTGGGAACACACATCTGTCTCCTCACCGCTGACAGGACATGGATCTGTGTGTTTACACACACAGATCCATGGTCTTGCCGTGATTGCGGGCAATCGCGGGTGCCCGGCGCACATCACGGCCGCCGGGCACGCGAACCAGGTCCCGAGCAATGCGGCCCCCTAGCCGCCCGGGACTGCAAGGAAGTCATATGACGTCCAGTCTGAAGGATGAAGGGTTCCCGCCGATGTCATTTTACAATGACTCGGTAGGGTAGGGGTTAAGGACCCGAAAATTTGCCCCTTAATGACCAGGCCATTTTTTGTGATACGACACTGCGTCACTTTAACTGACAATTGCGCAGTTGTGCAATGCTGTACCCAAACAAAATTGTTGTCCTTTTTTTTTTTTACCGCAAATAGAGCTTTCTTTTGGTGGCATTTGATCACCTCTGTTGTTGTTCTCATCGACCATTTTGAAAAAAAAAACTATATTTTTTGCTATAATAAATATCCCCCCAAAAATGTAAAAAAGCTAATTTCTTCATCAGTTTAGGCCATGGGTGGACATCCTACTGGCATGCAAGGTACCATACTGAGCATTGCACACATCACTGGGACATAGGGGCACTAGAGGAAGGGACTGCACACAGGGCTAGGGGTCTCTCTCTCTCTAACCTCTATCTCTCTCTCTCCCCCCACATGTATGCAATCTCTTACAGTCTCTTGTGCCATGTATGCAGCCTCTGATCATCTCTTGTGCCATGTCTGCAGTCTTTTACAGTCTCTTGTGCCATGTATGCGGTCTCTGACTGTCTCCTATACTATGGGCCAGATCCACGTAGCCCGGCGTAATTTTAGGCAGGCGTAGCGTATCGTAGTTACGCTACGCCGCCGCTACTTTGAGAGGCAAGTGCTGTATTCACAAAGCACTTGCCTCTAAAGTTACAGAGGGGTAGCGTAAATCTCCCGGCGTAAGGGCGCGGAATTCAAATGATGAACAGGGGAGCATGTTTTGTGTAAAATAAGCTTGACCCCACGTAAATTACGCTTTTTTCGTACGGCGCATGCTCAGTATCACGTCGAATTTTCAAATTAAATTATGCCCGCTCAATGCCTAGACAACGTGAACGTAATTTGCGCAAAAGCCCTATTCGCGAATGTTTTACGCAAACGACGTACACAACAGAAAATTCGACGTTGGCCCGACGTCCATACTTAACATGGCGTACGCCTCATAGAGCAGGGGTAACGTTACGCCGAAAAAAGCCTTACGTAAACGACGTAAAAAAATGCGCCGGGCGGACGTACGTTTGTGTATTGGCGTATCTAGCTCATTTGCATACTCAAAGCGGAAATCAACGGAAGCGCCACCTAGCGGCCAGCGTAAATATGCACCTTAGATCCGACGGCGTACTAAGACGTACGTCAGTCGGATCTAGCCCAGCTTCAGGCGTATCTTGTTTTGTGCATCCTAGAAGTTACGCGGCGTATCAATAGATACGCCGACGTAACTTCTTCGTAGATCTGGGCCTACGTCTGCAGTCTCTGACCGCATGATAATGACTTTATCAAAAAGGGTCAGAGCATGGGTGACCTTAAAATGATGCCCCCCCCTGAAAAAAGTTCTGCAGATGCCCATGCCTGTGGCCCTTCAGCTGTTCAGGAACTACAATTCCCATCATGCCTAGTCAGGTCTGTGAATGTCAGAGATTTACAAGGCCTCATGGAACGTGTAGTTCTGCAACAACTGGAGTGCCGTAGTTTGGAGCCTAGTAGGCCAATATGTATTCTTCTACATATTTTTGTTAAAAAAAAACCGCAATAAGCGTATATTGATTGGTTTGTGCAAACGTTATAGCGTCTACAAAATAGGGAATAGATTTATGGCAGTTGTATTCTTAATTTATTTGTTCACTAGTCATGGCAGTGATCAGTGATTTTTAGCAGGAATGCGACATTGCGGCAGACAGATCGCATATTTTTGACGCGTTTTTGGGACCATTGACATTCATACAACAATCAGTGCTATAAAAATGCACTGGTTACTGTATAAATGTCACTGGTAGGAAAGGGGTTAACACTAGGGGGCGATCAAGGGGTTAAATGTGTTCCGTGGGAGGTGTTTCTAACTATGGGGGGAGGGGACTGACTGGGAGTACAGAGAGATCGCTGTTCCAAATCACTAGGAACAGACAATCACTCTGTCAATCTTTCCAATGAGGACCCAAGACAGCGGCTGGAACTTCTGGGCTCATCCCCTTCGCTGGCAAAATTGGGTTCAGGTAAGTAAAAGCTCTAGGAGGCAGCTGCACTACAGAAGGTTTTTCACCTTGACCTCCCTGGCGGTATGATTATGTCAGATTTTTGATGCTGAAAGAGGTACAATGTTTTGCATGGAAATTTGGCATTTTATATTGTAGGCCTGTAATTCTTATGCCCTGTACACACGATCAGTTCGTCTGATGAAAACGGTCTGATGGATTTTTCCATCAGTTATCCGATGAAGCTGACTGATGTGATCAGTCGTGTCTACACACCATCAGTTAAAAAAACGATTGTGTCAGAACGCGGTGACGTAAAACACAACGACGTGCTGAAAAAAAAATGAAGTTCAATGCTATTTTTATTGAAAAGCACCTTTGATGTAAAGGGACACTTTTTGGTTGCTATGGACAATCTCTAGTTTCCAGGCAGAAAGAACAGATTTTATCAAATATAACTGGATGCAGGGCACTGGACAAACCATTAGGGACAAAGGGGGTGTGAAACTATTTGATACAGTACTGTAATCTGTAAGATTACAGTGTACCATATGTATACTGAGTTTTCACTTTTTGAATTTGGCGCCGAGCTCCTTCCCCGTGCGCCGCTTGCAGGGAACGGAGCTCGGCATTGTGAATCGAGCGGAGACACGGCTCGCAGACAGAGCAGGGAGACATCGCAGGATCCAGGGGACAAGGTCAGTAAGCTGTACCTGGATCCTGTGATGCCATTCCGAGTGTGGCTCCGGGGTTACCGCTTTTGGTACTGAAAATTCACCCCGTAAACCATGAGGGTTTACAATACCTTTACCAGTAGTAGGTGTGGCGCTGTTCTGTTGGTTTAAAATGTGCCCTTTAAGTAAGTATCTGCTGTTTGATTAGTTTAGTTTTTATACCTCAAAGTGCTTTTTTGATTTTGAACTTGCTCCTATTAATGAGATTAAAAAGTGACAGGTGCTCTTAGTCGATTAAAAATAAATGAATAAAACCATAGAAATTTGATGAACTTTACAGAAAATATCCTCAGATAAAAACGTTGTTTATTTTCATAACCGGTAAATTATTTAGTTAAAACATTTAGAAATTAAAGGTGCTCTTTAAATAAATTATCTACCATTTGATAACCCTTTGCTGTGCAAAAAAACTCCTTAAAGCGGAGTTCCACTCAAAAGTTATTAGTTATTAGTCTCCTCCCCCCTCTGGTGTCACATTTGGCACCTTTCAGGGGGGAACGGGTACCTGTTTTTTACAGGTACCGCTCCCCACTTCCGGGGGGCAGGGCCGCCGTGCCGTCTCTCGGAAGTTCGTCCCTCCTCCTCCCATTAGAAAGCTCAGCGTGCTTTACACATGTGCAGTAGGGAACCGACTTTGAAGCCAAAAGGCTTCACTTAACAGTTATGGTGGCAGCTGCACCCGAAAACCCATCCGAAGATCGTCTGGGGTGCTGACATCGCTGGCTTTCTGGACAGGTAAGTGTCCATATATTAAAAGTCAGCAGCTGCAATATTTGTAGCTGCTGACTTTAATTTTTTTGTGGGGAGACTGGACCTCCTACTTAAAGCGGAGGTTCACCCTAATAAAATGGATATCTGACCAACTCCCTTATAGTCGTAACAAGTACTGTCCGCAATTAGTTTTTTTTTTATGCTTTACGTACCTTGTAATCCATTTTTTCAATCTACTTCTCCCGGCAGGAGTAGGCGTTTCTATGCCTAGGGGGATTGTCATCCCCAAGAGGTCGCCCAGATGATTGACGTCTGTTCGCCTCAGCAGATAAGGTCCCGCCCCCCGTATTGCAAAAACTGAATACAATGATTCCTTGATAATATAGAAATAAAGTATGCTAATGATATAAATAATAATAGTGTACACAAGATTGTACAGTATAAAAGAGTCCAAGCCCAGGGGGGTACAGATTGGGAAAGAGTCCAGGGATGGATGGAGAATTGTTGTTGCAGGGGTCACAAATATAACCTCAGGGCTGCCATCATAGAGAAACAGAAACCATGTTCCAATACTGTAACAAAAAAAGCAAGGGAAGAGGCGCCTCTAAGTGTAGATGTTTAAAACAATTTAATAAGTAGATAAGTACAGGCAACTCACATTTGGTAGAGTTCAAATAGGCATTGTACAGAAAATCCTTGGGAGAAATCATCAGGTCTGTCACTTAATCCCTTTCCATAAACACCAAAAAGAATTCTGCGCTCATGGAGTCCACAGGATCAAGTCAGCCCAAAATTATAGGGGAAAATCATTAATATGCACAGTCTACTGCTAATATTGTTTTCTACTGTTAATATGTACTTATATGTATTTTTTGTACAAGGTTTAATTTTTGTATACGTTTTAGGTTTTCTCTCTCTCTTTTTTTCGGTGTCATAAGGGGTTAAAGCTCTTGGTTTTTGTGTACATGCCCCCTCCTTAGTATCTATTTCCTTTTCCTCCCAGTAATACCCCTCCCCTATTTTAGACTATATAACTAAGGCTATTGCCTATGTCCTATTGACTGTGAAAAAGCGCTTGTAAGCGCGAAACGCGTCGTCAAGGACATACTTTTAATCCCTTTCCCCTTACTATGGAAGTTCTATCTTCATTTTATCACCATTTTTCATCAACTTCATCTTATTGAATGTTTATCAGCAGTTTTCGATTATAAACACAGGAGAGCGTATTCTACAGTCTCCCCCACCAGAGGGCACTCAGCACTTCCCTGGTTCAATGCTGAGCGGCGTCTCAGAGGTGTGACGTCAGCGCGCTCACACAGGGAGAGCGTCCGCTTCCACAGACCGTGTCGCGCTGTGTCCCCGGCGGCTGGATTCACTGGGGAATCCGGCGTCCTTTTTGCCTACACGTGGAGGCGACAGGGATCCCGCACCGCCTGGTTCCGGCTGGTAAGGCGACACCTATCCCCTCACCAGTGTTCCAGTTTACATCTTCCTCGCAAGCTACTGTTGGTTCCATCTGCGGATGGCATGTTAAACCAAAGCCGTGAGTTATGACCCCTTGAGACTGTGGGAGACCGCTGGAGAGTTATTATATCCGGTATATGCAACCTGGTTACTTCTGTGATATCATCTAATCCAGACTGCCTAATGTAAACATTGAAGTTGATTTCAATTAAAAGGATTGTTTTTTCTCAATACAGACTGTGCATATTAATGATTTTCCCCTATCATTTTGGGCTGATTTGATCCTGTGGACTTCCATGAGCGCAGAATTCTTTTTGGTGTTTATGTGTATGATTGGTACTTCCGGGTACCATTAACTCCGCAGCACTGGTTTGTTCACGTCCCATACGAGGGTTTTTATATTCTTTGGGACACTAGTTTTTTCCCATAGAGCGCCACTGAACATTTTGTGTCTACTTAATCCTTTTCCTGCTGGGGCGCTGTGCTGTGAGAAGACATCCTTCACTGCTGTGAGGTGTTGAAGCCGGCGGCGGTGGGGGAACTTCAAAGCCAGGCTGGAGGATGGAGAATTTTCAGCAGTCCGAAGGCAGTGACGTCACTGGCGTGCGATGCGTTTCCTGAGCAGGCGTACTGCGATGACGCGGCAGTCGCGCTCCTTTGTCAAGCTCAGAGCTTGACAACGTTTTTTGATTTGTTAAATTATAACAGATCAATCTCGCTTTGGTTAAATAATTTATACCATTCTTTCATAAGACCTTTCTCACTCACACCATCATTCAGGGATATATCCCATCTGATATGCCAGGTACAGCGTAGACTTCCTGGACAGCCAAGAGGACTGGGGTCACTGCACCTTATAAGGCCAAATTTTGACAACAACACTAGCCTCAGAGGGGCGGAAATCTTTGTTGCAGGTAATGTTGGGGGAGGACGAAGAGGATCATTCCCTATTGCAGATCCTGGTTGAGGAGGATGAAGGAGAAACCTCCACTGGACCATTGCACCCAGACTTGTAGGTATCCAGGGGTGCGTTTGGTTCCACCCAATTACAGGATCATACTTTAGACAATGCTCGAGAGCAGGTTTCTGTTATTAATCGGGTCCCACAAATTCCTGGTGCAGACCAAAGGTTTCCTCTTTTTGCGTTGAATGGGGACTTGCTGTATCGAGTGTCTGAAATCTGAGGAGAAACTTTAGAGCAATTTAATTGCTGTTCCCCAGGCATATAGGTGTATGTTCCTCAATCTAGCCCACAACGACACACTTGGGGGACACCTGGGGGCTGAAATTACGGAGGCCAGAATATCCAACTAGTTTTACTGGCCAGGGGTGAAGGCTAAGGTTAAAATCAATACAAAATTAAATCAATAGAAAAGTGGGTCCAAGGCCTCTCCCCACTGGGTATGGAGGTATGGGTGTAGGAGGCCCACTGGAAGGTGTTGTGGTGTTTTAGTTTGAGCACACACAGGACAAGCAGCTACAGAGCTGGTTACATCAGCGCAGAGACTAGGCAACCAGAATTGTTGAGACATAGACCATATGAGTTGATTTTTCTCAGGATGCCCAGCTGCCTTAGGTTAATGGTAGGTCTGGAGCAAAGCTGTGCAGAGATTCTCTGGGACAAAGCAGCGGTCATGAGGTTCTCCAGGGGGAGAATGGATCTGAGAAGCTGAAATTCTCTCACCCAAATATGAAGTGAGACTAGTGCGAATAGTGGCTAAAATGTGATCCAGAGGTATCACAGGAGTAGGAATCGACTCCATCTTGGAAGAGGAGAAAAACTGCCCTGACAATGCATCTGTGCCCTGAAAATGCATTTGCCCTTACATTCTTTGTACCGGGTAAGAATGAGACTATGTAATTGAAGCTTGACATAAAAAGGACCCATTGTCCCCCTTTTAGGAGATAAGCGTTTTACCTCAGATAAAAATGTGAAATTCTTATAGTCAGTCAAAATGAGGGCCGGCACGGTAGTACCCTCAAGGAGATGCCTCCATTCTCTCCATTTTTTAAGAGCTAAAATGATGGCTAACAATTTCCTGTCCCCAATCTCCTATTTGCATTCTGTATGAGACAATTTCTTAGAAAAGTAGCCACAGGGAGAGCTCTCTGAGATAAGATGTTGAGACAGAAGGGTGCCTACTCCAGTCTCAGACGTATAAACCTCAAGAATGAAGGGTAACCTAGCATCAGGATGTGCCAGCACAGGAGCTTTAGCAAAAGTGACCTTGAGGGACTCGAAGACTTTAATGGAATCTGGGGACCGATTCAGAGTTTGACCAGAGAAGAGAAATTACGAAAATTACGAAACTATTTCCGATAATTGGCAAAGCCAAGAAAACATTGTAGAGGACGAAGACCTAAGGGTCAAGGCCACTGTAAAACTGCAGGTAGTTTCTCTGGGTCCTTCGAAAATCTTGCAGTGGAAATGACATAACCCAAAAATGTAACCTGTTCATGATGGAACTTGCAATACGGGTTATTTTCTCTCAACCTCTGTACCACACGGGAGACTTCAGTGGGTGGTTCTCTAGGGATTTAGAATATATGAGAATATCATTGAGGTAAACCACCACACATTGCTACAGCATATCTCGGAGGACATTGTTAATAAATTCCTGGAAAGCAGAGACCAAAGGGCATTTTAAGGTATTTGTAGGGTCCGGTCCTAGTAATAAACATAGTTTTCCATTTGTTGCCCTCCTTAATCCTCATGAGATTATATGCCCCTCTCAAAATGAGTTTAGTGAAGATAGTTGCTCCCTTGAGGAGGTCAAATTATTCCATAATCAATGGAATCGGATAAGCATTCTTAACTGTAATGCGATTGAGACCCGTATAATCGATACAAGATCTCAGTTCACCACTCTTTCACAAAGAAAAAGTCAGCACGGTCAGAAGCTTCTTTAAGGGTACATGCTGCATTTGTTTGTCCAGGAACTAGGGTCATTTTGTTTTTCAAATGTGGCTTGCTCTTAGTCAGGATCCCACTCCTGTGTCAACAATTTGTACCACTTAGAGTATGTATAACAATATCTGGGATAAGTCATCAAGTTTCATAACATATGAAGAGCGCTTCACCACACAGTGTACTTAACCACTTAAGGACCGCCTCCTGCACATATACGTCGGCAGAATGGCACGGCTGGGCACATGTACGTCCTGTACTAGTACCCAGCCGTGGGTCGCGCTCCCACGACCCGGTCTGAAGCTCCGTGACCGGGACCAGCGGACCCGATCGCCGCTGGAGACCCGCGATCGGTCCCCGGAGCTGAAGAACGGGGAGAGCCGTGTGTAAACACGGCTAGCCCGTTCTTCACTGTGGTGGCTGCATTGATCGTGTCATCCCATTTATAGGGGGACACAATCGATGACGTCACACCTACAGCCACACCCCCCTACAGTTGTAAACACACTTCAGGGAACACATAACCCCATCAGCGCCCCCTTGTGGTTAACTCCCAAACTGCAACTGTCATTTTCACAATAAACAATGCATTTTAAATGCATTTTTTGCTGTGAAAATAACAATGGTCCCAAAAATGTGTCAACATTGTCCGAAGTGTCCGCCATAATGTCACAGTCACAAAAAAAATCGATGATCGCCGCCATTAGTAGTAAAAAAAAAAAATTAATAAAAATGCAATAAAACTATCCCCTCTTTTGTAAATGCTAAAAAATTTTTTATATATTTTTGGGGTATTTATTATAGCAAAAAGTAAAAAATATTGGCCCGGGTTCAGATACATTGGCGCATATTTATGCCGGTGTAGCGTATCTTTTTTACACTACGCCGGAGCAGCGCGGAGAGGCATGTAGTGTATTCAGAAAGCCATTACTCACCACGATGCGCCAGCGTAACATATTTTCGACGGCGTAGGGCAGCGTAATTGTAAGTGGGCTTCACCCCATGCAAATGAGGGTCCGAGCGTGTCGCAGTGGTTTACGTCAGGCGTATCTTAAACGGCGTATGCGCTGTGAAGTGGACTAATTGAGCGCACCCATCTGCGCATGCTCACAACTACGCCCGGCGTAACCCCTAAGATACGCCAGCCTACCGACTACGCCCAGTGCATAAATACGCCCAGACATGCGCCCGTCAAGTGCAAAAGTACACAAGCATTTTTGGGTGCTAGTACTTTTGCTTTTGGAGCCATGTCTGCACCAGTAGTGCCTACTAAGGGTCGGAGGAAGCTAAATTTCAGCCCAGAGGAGAAGGCGCTAATTATTGAGGGCCTCTCTAAGTACAACGAGTGCCTCTATTGCCTCGTACACACGGGCAAACATGTCCGATGAAAATGGTCCGCCGGACCGTTTTCAGCGGACATGCCCGCCCGGAGATTTCTGTATGATGGCTGTACACACCATCATACAGAAATCCGCGCGTACACAATACGCGGTGACGAGGCCGCGTCGTCGCCGCGACGATGACGCGGCGACGTGCGCGGCCCTGGAAGTTCAATGCTTCCACGCATGCGTCAAAGTCATTCGACGCATGCGAGGGATGGCGGCTGCTCGGACATGTACGGTAAGTCTGTACAGACGACCGAACATGTCTGATGGACAGGATTCCAGCGGGCATGTTTCTAAACATGTTTAGAAACATTTGTCCGCTCGAAAACGGTCTGGCGGGCAAATGTACGCTGGAATCCTGTCCGCTCGGCTGTACAGACGCGGACCAGTTTCAGCAGACATGTTCGGTCGTATGTACGGGGCCTTAGGGGCACTGAGTGGCACTACCAGCAAGGTGCAGAAAGATCAGATCCTGCTGGAGCTAACGACGCAGGTGAATGCCCTTGGCGTGGAGGTTCGGACCCCCAGGGATATCATGAAAAAAATAAATGATCTGCGGCGTCTGGTAAAAGAGAAGCTGGCAAAGATCCGGAGGCATGCCAGTGGCACAGGAGGTGGACCTGCCACCAACATCACCCTCACTTCTGAGGAGCAGGTCATTGCCTGATGCCTGGAGAGGGAGCAGGTTCAGGGCCTGGAGGGATATGATTCTGTTGATCAGCCCTTGAGGACAGGTAAGTGTGTTTTATTTTCTCTCCAGTGTGTATCATGTGTGGGGGGGCAAGGGAACATGTGACAAGTGTGTGGGTCCACCAACATGTTAATGTTTTGTGTCATCCACAGATGTGCTGGAAGGAGCTGGGCTGTCGTCGGCTGCTGGGCGACCCACGCCATCCCTTGAGGAGAGTGCCCCCACCTCACCTCTAGAGGAAGTAGAGGAGGAGCAGGTCATTATGGAGGAAGGTTTCTTCATTGTGGAGGAGACCCCCATACCAGGACCCTCCCAAACCTCCTCCCCCATCAGGGATAGCCCCTCAAGGGCCACCCCCTCATCAGGGATAGCCCCTCAAGGGCCACCCCCCCATCAGGGATAGCCCCTCAAGGGCCACCCCCCATCAGGGATAGCCCCTCAAGGGCCACCCCATACAGCCGGCCCCAAGCCTCTCCTGCCCCAAGGAAGGCTACACACAAAACAAGGGGTGTTCCAGAGGCATTGGAGGAGAATTTGGCGAGGGACCAGGCCCGCCAAACCCACCATATGGCTGCCTTAGTGGGGGACCTGCACCATGTGGCAGAGAGCCTGGCCTCCTCGGCCCAGACCCAGGCTGCCTGTACCCTAGCTGTGCAGCAGGCCCTCACCCAGCAGGCTGATCAGAATTTTGCCATTAATGACAGGCTGCAGGATGTGGTTGGAAACGGGACAGCAATTGTGACCTGTCTGGGGGAACTGCAGGCCACCACATCAGGCCTTGTCACGGAGGCCTGGAGCCTAGCAGAGGCAGTCCAGGCCAATACGGCTGCCATGCAGGTGGAGGGGAGGAGCCTGGCAGCTGCCGTACAAGAGGAGGGGAGGCTGACAAGGCGACACCTGCGCAACACCACCACCCGCTAGCTGCGGATGCAGGCGGAGGCGAATAATTTCCTCCACCGCATAGCCCTGGCATTGGAGGGCAGGCAGGCAGCAAGGGAGAGACCAGGGGATGTACCTCCACCAGACAACCCACCCCCCCACCTGAGGCTCCCCCCAGGCAACTGCGGCCCAGGAGCCTAGGCACCAGGCACAGCCCACGACAGGGCAGATGATTTTTTTTTGGTTTTCTTTTATGCTAAAGTGATGAGTTTTTTGTTTTATTTGTATACTCAGGTGATGAGTTTTTTTTTTTTTTTTGTAACTCAGGTTATGAGTTGTGTTTTTTTGTATATTTCCTGCACACGGGGAGTAGTGCAGGCTACAGTGTGACTGGTGTGTGAATGTGGGGGTGACATTCCTGACGGAAAAGGGGTGTCACCCTGGGTCGTTGGGGAGAAATTATCTCCACGACCGTGTGAATGTGGTATGAATGGTCAGCAACATAATTGGGGCCTTGGCGTGGCGTTGCTGCTCCCAAGTCCTGCATGGTGGACTTGGGCTAATCCAATGTGATGTGGTGTGTGTGAGCTAGGGACCACAGTTGTGTACATGCGTGCATGCGTGCATTCTCCTTGTGCCATGATGAATGTGTGTGTTCAACGTGCAAAGATGCCTACCACGAGGCATCTCCTGACTGCTCTTCCCTCAGCAGAAGGGGTAGCCTCGGTTAGGGGAGGACTGTGTGGTTCGGGGGTCAGGTCATCACGTATGTCTATCTCCAGGCCCTTTCTCATGGCGTAGTTGTGCAGCACGCAACATGCACCGATGATCTGGCACACAAAGTTTGGGGAATACAACAGGGTTTCCCCGGACTTATCCAGGCATCGGAAACGGGACTTCAGGATGCCAAATGTGCGCTCCACCACTGCACGGGTGCGTATGTGTGCAGCATTGTATCTTCTCTCTCCTCTGGTTTCGGGATTCCGGAATGGAGTCATGAGATGGGGCCCAAGTGCATATGCCGAGTCACCTGGAAGGGAAAAAGACAAGAAGATGTTAGTCGTGCATGTGCCCCTCGTGATGTCTGCATCATGGGGTTGGACAGTCCTGCCTGACACCTATGTCACTCACCAACCAGCCAGCTGTTCCCGTACACGTTCTGTTCGAATTCTGTTGGGATGTTGCTTTGACGGTATATGTAGCTGTCGTGGCTGGCCCAGGGGTGTTTGGCACGGACGTGCCATATGAGGCATTGGGCATCGGCTATCACCTGTACGTTGATGGAATGCCAATGCTTACGATTGCGGTATATGTGCTCTGTGGCTTGGGGGGGCCGTAGTGCCACATGTGTTCAATCAATGGCCACCACGGTGCGTGGGAATCCCACAATTCTGTAGAAATCCTGCATTGCATTCTGCCGCAGATGCACATTGGTGGGTTTGATGAAGTGGTGGGACATGCGTCTGAGGATTGCGGGGACAACCTGGTGCACGCATCTGCTCATGGTGGATTGTGACATCCCAGCCACGACTCCACTTGTTCGTTGAAAAGATCCACTGGCGAGGAAATGCAGTGTTGCCAGTACCTTGACCAGTGGCTGTACTGCATGTGCGCGTTGTGTCTTGCTGGTGATGTCATCATGCAGGGTTGTGGCTAATTTCAGGATGGCATCAGGGCTGAAACTGAAGATGCGATACACCTCCGAATCACCCATGCCGAAGACATCTGTGCGCGTGCGGTATATGCTCTTCCGTGCCCTCCTACGTGCCCGTAGACGCAGTAGTGCTATGACCACGGCTGCCCCTGGCATGTTGGCATACAGATGTGTTGTCCTGCAAGTGTGGTTGCTCAGCTCGTCCGTAACGGTGCTGCTGTAGCTGCTCTCCAGCTGACCTGTGCAACTCTGGTGCAAAGTTACCCCTGCTTTATGAGAGGTAACTTTACGCCGGACGTTGCACTTACGCGCACCGCGCGTAGCCTACGCCAGCCAAACGTACGTTTCTGAATCGCCGTATCTCACTCATTTGCATATTTGAATAGGAAATTAATGGGAGCGCCAGATGCGTCCAGCGTAAATATGCGCCTACAATACGCCGGTGTAGGAAATTTACGTTGGTCAGAAGAAGCCTGTTTTCAGGCGTATCTTGTGTTCTGGGTACGGCGCACAGATACGACGGCGCACAGTTACACTTACGCAGCGCATATTGAGATACGTCGGCGTAAGTTTCTGAATCCGGGCCATTGCATTTTTTTCAAAATTGTCGCTCTATTTTTGTTTATAGCGCAAAAAATAAAACCGCAGAGGTGATCAAATACCACCAAAAGGAAGCTCTATTTGTCAGAAAAAAAGGACGCCAATTTTGTTTGGGAGCTACGTCGCACGACCGCGCAATTGTCAGTTAAAGCGACGCAGTGCCGTATCGCAAAAAAGGGCAAGGTCCCTTAGCTGCATTTTGGTCTGGGTCTTAAAGCGGATGTGCCACGGGAAAAATATATTAAAAGCCAGCAGCTACAAATACTGCAGCTGCTGACTTTTAATATAAGGACACTTACCTGTCCTGGAGTCCAGCGCCGATCGCAGCAGATGACGAGCCGATCGCTCGTCACCCTGCTGCTCCCCCCTCCATCCTCGGTGAGGGAACCAGGAAGTGAAGCGCTCCGGCTTCACTGCCCGGTTCCCTACGGCGCATGCGCGAGTCGCGCTGCGCCCGCCGATTGGCTCCCGCTGTGTGCTGGGAGCCGAGTGTTCCCAGCATACAACGGGGGACGGACGGGAAGGAAGGAAAAAACCCGTCCTTTGCCCGTATCGTAGGGCCGGAAGTGGGTGCAGATACCTGTCTGTAGACAGGCATCTGCACCCCCCTCCCCCCTGAAAGGTGTCAAATGTGACACCGGAGGGGGGGAGGGTTCCGATCAGCGGGACTCCACTTTAGAGTGGAGATCCGCTTTAAGTGGTTAAAGGGGTTGTAAAGGTAAACTGTTTCCCTAAATAGCTTCCTCCTTCACTTACCTAATCCTTTGATTTTGCTTTTAAATGTCCTTATTTCTTCAGAGAAATCCTCACTTCCTTTTCTTCTGCCTGTAACTCCACACAGTAATGCAAGGCTTTCTCTCTGGTGTGGAGGAAGCCTTTTGAGGGGGGAGGGGGCGAGCAGGAGGGTCAGGACACTCTCTACTTTTCAGATAGAGAAAGGAGCTGTGTGTTAGTGGGCGTCCTGACACTCGTGCTCACCCCCTCCCCCCTCAAGAGGCTTTCTCCACACCAGGGAGAGAGCCTAGCATTACTACGTGTAGTTACAGACAGAAGAACAGGAAGTGAGCATTTCTCAGAAGAAATAAGGACATTTAAAAGCAAAATAGAAGGATGAGGTAACTGAAGGAGGACTGCACTAAGGTAAAGGAAGCTATTTAGGGAAAAAAAATGTTTCCTTTACAACCCCTTTTAATCCACAAAGCCCATATAACAACATACATTTTCAATACTCAAATGTAACTCAGTTATGTTAAACTAAAAACATTTAACAGTCACGATTGAGATATTTCAGCTTCCCCTGGTTTAAGTAAAGACCGTGAAATATACCGTATTTTTCACTCCATAAGAAACACCACCCCCCCAAATAGGGGGAAAAGTCTCTGCGTCTTATGGAGGAATACTGACCAGGACCACCCCTCCCTGTCACTGCCATGTTACAATACCGGGCCGACTGTGGTGCGGCAATCTCCCGCGGCGGCCGCTTGGGCTGCTCTGTCTTCTATCTATGGCTGAGTGACAAGCGGATGCATACAGGAATGTCAGTCTGTGTGAGGTGGAGGTGGCACAGGTAAGGCTGCATTTCATGGTACTGACTGGGCTGCATTTTATGGGCACAGGTTAGGATGCATTTCATGGACACAGGTCAGGCTGCATTTCATGGGGACTGGTCAGGCTGCATTGCATGGGCACTGGTCAGGCTGCATTTTATGGGCACTGGTCAGGCTGCAATTTATGGGCACTGGTCAGGCTGCATTTTATGGGCACAGGTAAGGCTGCATTTTATGGGCACAAGTAAGGCTGCATATTATGGGCATAAATCAGGCTGCATTTTATGGGCACTGGTAAATATTTTAGTACACCATTTGGTTCAGAATTTTTTTTTTCTTGTTTTTTTTTTCCCTCTAAAACCTAGGTGGTATGGAGTGAAAAATACGGTATATAAACTCACAAGTCTATGCGATTGGGAAGCATCTGGGAAGATCATTTTTTACAGTTCAGTTAGCATCTCTTTGACTATCTGAAAGAAACAGCATTAATTGATCCCTAGGACAATCAGGGGAGCTTTAAGGTATCGGTCTGCATAAACCAATAATAAGCTGTAGTACCCATCAATATAAGCATAAACAATCTGTGCCTAGTAGGCATTAGAGAGCTTAACTTTCTAAGCTGTTTATTAATTCAATTCTTCTTAAATGGAATAACAATTTGTGAATGGTAGTCCTGTCAAAGGTATTTAGCGCTATAAGAGTTAAGCAAAGGGATGGCTACAGCAGTGTTAAACTGGACCCTTGGACCAGATTCTCGTAGTTCTGCGTATCTCTGCGGCGGCGTAACGTATCCGATTTACGTTACGCCGCCGCAACTTAGACGGGCAAGTGCTGTATTCCCAAAGCACTTGCTCCGTAAGTTGCGGCGGCGTAGTGTAAATCGGCCGGCGTAAGCCCGCCTAATTCAGATTTGGATCAGGGGGGCGTGTTTTATGTAAATGTACTGTGACCCGACGTGATTGACGTTTTTCACGAACGGCGCATGCGCCGTCCGTGGAAATCTCCCAGTGTGCATTGCTCCTAATACGCCGCAAAGACGTATTGGTTTTGACGTGGACATAAATTACGTCCAGCCCCATTCACGGACGAGTTACGCAAACGACGCAAAATGTTCAAATTTCGACGCGGGAACGACGGCCATACTTAACAATGTTACGCCGCACTTATGCCACCATATAGCAGGGGCAACTATATGCCGGGAAAAGCCTACTGTAACGTAAACGGCGTAACTTTACTGCGTTGGCCGGGCGTACGTTCGGGAATTCGCGTATCTAGCTAATTTGCATACTCGACGCAGAATTCGATGGAAGCGCCACCTAGCGGCCAGCGTAAAAATGCAGTTATGATCCGACGGCGTAAGAGACTTACGCCTGTCGGATTTAACAGCTATCTATGCGTAACTGATTCTAAGAATCAGGCGCATAGATACGACGGCGCAACGCAGATATACGACAGCGTATCTGGAGATACGCCGTCGTATCTTGGTTGTGAATCTGGGCCTTAATGTGCAGAAATAAAAATTGTGTGGAGCTAGTTTCAGCCCTTAAAGAAGGATGCAGGCCTTGTTGGGTTTCGTATAGAACATAATCTTTTGTGGCCCAAAAAAGTGTAAAATTGGGAAAATCCTACCATATCCTCTGTGTGAAATCCCCTCATAAAAGAGTGTGGGATGGCTCAATTGTCAAGTCCATGTAAAAGAGTGCCCTGTTCTCTTGGCAGACTGATGACGGATGAATGCAGGTGGTCCCTTCATTGAAAAGGAAAGTCCCAGTGATATGCCTCGTACACACGATCAGAATTTCCGATGAAAAAGGTCAGATGGAATTCCTGCACCTTCACAACTCAAATCCGCCCTAATTCATACAATATCACACCTCAGATGAGCAACAATTCATGCACTATCACACCTAAGATCAACCGAATTCCCGCACCTTTACGCTTCAGATCATCCGTATTCCTGCACCTTCACACCTCAGATCAGTACCTTGCAACAATTCCTGCACTATCACACCTCAGATCAGTACCTTGCAACAATTCCTGCACTATCACACCTCAGATCATTTCTGCACCTTTACACCTCTGATCAACCCAGTTCCTACACCATCAGACCTCAGGTCAGTCCCAATTCCAGTACCTTCACATCTCAGATCATCCCAATTCCGGCATCTTCACACCTCAGGCAATTCCCTACACCTTAAGAACAATCATGGTGGCAGGTCAGCCAGTGCTTCTCCCGACTCACCTGTGCGATCGGTGAGCCGGAGAAGGAATCCACTGGCGGAGGAAGTTGACCGTAGAGATTTCTGGGGAACAGATGATCCCTGGTCATCTCTATGACTCTCGGAGGTCCGGGCTCTACGTAATGACGTCACGCACGGCCTGGCAGTTGTAAATACTGCCGTGTACTGGCTGGAAAGCTGAGATACTCCTGTTTTTTTTTTATCTCGGCCTTTCCAGCCGGAAGGAGAGATGTGGAGGCTTATTGACTCCACATCTCTCCATAAAGAGGGCCTGTCACGCACTATTCCAATTACAAGGGATGTTTACATTCCTTATAATAGGAATACATTTTTTCTTTCAAAGGTAGTGTGTGAAAATAAAATAAACAATAAAAAAATGTTTTAAAGCGCCCCTGTCCCCACAAGCTCGCACACAGAAGCGGAAGCATACATACATCGCACCCACACATGTAAACAGCATTTAATTTACACATGTGAGGTATCGTCGCAAGCGTTAGCGCAAGAAAAATAATTCTATACCAAGACCTCCTCTGTAACTCTAAAGAGTTAACCTGTAAAAAAATTGTAAGCTACCCATCTCTTTGAGGTGCCAATCCCCCTGACCCCTAAACTATTTTTGCTAGGTATCTCCCAACCCCGCCTGGCCAAGCCATATAAAAAATTGCTCAGGCACGTACTAACGGCGGCTAGATGCCTGATAGGAAAAAAACCTTGCCCCCATCTCAGGAGGCTCTTTACGCTAGGGTCAAGGACGTAGAGCTGATGGAGCGGATGACAGCTAGGATACGTAATCGCATGGATGCCCATGACGAGGTCTGGAGCGAGTGGCACCGGTGGGAGGACCCGCAGGGGGCGGACGAGGTGGCAGGCGCGGTAACTTAAAATCTCCCTTCTCTCTCCCTCCCTTTTCTCTTTTCTTTTTCTGATTTCCTTTTTCTTCTTACACAACCTACTGCTCTGGTGTCGCCGTTGACACCGAGGTAAAAAACAAAAAAAAAAACGGTTTGAAATGCATAAATGTGATGACATATCAGATGGTAGAGCCAGCTTTTGGAATAGGGCCCCCAGGGCCGGAACCTCAACTCCCCCTCTACCCATAAAGGGCAAGGGTAATATCTGTACTCTTGGATAAGTGTATGCTTTAGCCACTGTTATTACCTGCATTTCTCTGTATCCTGTGATCCGAATTATATAAATAAAAAAAATGTTAATTGGGAAAAAAAAAAAAAAAAATTGTAAGCGTTGCCTATGGAGATTTTTACCATAGTTTGGCGCCATTCCACGAGCGAGCGCAATTTTCAAGCATGACATGTTAGGTATCTATTTACTCAGCGTAACATCATCTTTTTGAGTGGGCTAACTTTACTGTTTTTTTTAGGGCTGTTACTGATTAAAATTTTCGTGTTCGGTTAATTGTTTTTTTTTTAATCGACTCATTTCGATTAATTATAATGCACATACAGATCCCATTACTTTTAGCTGACCTCCTTGCATTGCAACTCTGCATTAGTCAGTGGTATATGTGGTATACACTATATACAAATCACCCGACACTAGTTAATTTCCACAATCCATGACTTAACTTCACAGTTCACACAAATACATTTTAAATTCAAACTGTAGCACTGACATAAGTAGCTTTTTCTTATTAAACTTTAAGAAAAATGTAGAAAGTTAGTTTAACTTTAATTATAAAACCTATCTAGTATATTGACTGTCAGTCACTTTATAGTAGGCAAGTAGGCATCACTTTAGCGAGTCACGCAGACATATCAGAGTGTTTACATTTTCTGGAAGCGGACATGATCGCTTTTTATTGACAATATACCCTGAAGAACTGAACAGTCTTTCACACGGAACAGATGTTGCCGATACACAAATAATTGTCTGCACAAAACTGCTTAGGACAGGAAAACAATAATTATTTTTGCCCACTTCCCCTGATGGAGTCTGATGCATCCTCCTGCTCCACGGATACAAAGATACCTCAATCCAATGGGTGCAGTTTGCTCGCATCCAGCAGGGTAAATCTCACTGTCCAGGCTGTCCGGTGACATCAAGAATTTTGAGGAATTAATCTTAAATTTCCCCAGCCCTAGTTTTTTTTTTTTTTTTAATTCATGAAATGTTTTTTTCCCCAAAAAACACGTTTGAAAAATTGCTGCACAAATACCATGTGACATAAAAAGTTGCAACGACTGCCATGTTATTCCCTAGTGTCTCTACTAAAAAAACATATATAATTTTTTTGGGGTTCTGAGTAATTAAAAAAATATATATATATATATGATTTTTACATGTAGGAGCGAACAGCCAGAATTGGCCTGGATGGGAAGTGGTTAATTTCTGCACCTTTAGATCTAATTTAAGCCCCTATTCCTGTACCATTACACATCAGATCACCCCAGGACCTGCATCTTCTGATTTCGAATAAGCCCGTTTTCTGCACCTCCACACCTCATATCACCCCAATTCCTGCAACTCCACACCTCAGATCACCCTAATTTCTGCACCTTCAGATTTTAAGTAACCCCAATTCCTGTACCTTCACACTTCAGATTAGTTTCAATTCTCTCGCATTCACACCTCAGATCACCCCAATTCCCGCACCTTCACACCTCAGATCAGCCCCAACTCCTGCACCATCACACCACAGTCCTAATTCCTGTACCTTTAAATTAGTCGTTTCCAAAAGGTAGGATTATCAGTCCAAAATAAGAGCAAGCAGCCTGGGATGTCCAAGTCAACACTGGAGCCAGATCTAGCCTAGGGTGACCAGACATCCCCAGTTTCAGGGGACAGTGCCCTGATTGAGGACACTGTCCCTGGACCAAGTCTGTCCCTGGTTTTGTCCCCAGATTGGATTTAATAGGGGGCAGGGGCAATTTCAAAGACAATCAGTGCAGAATTAAAATAAAAAAAATAGAATTACCCCCCCCCCCGCTTCACCGTGCCTACTAGCATAGGGGGGTGTATTTTTCCCATTATCTGTGCCCCTTTCTGATGATCATGTGCTGGCCGGAGCAGAGGGAATATTTCGGGCGCATGCCCATTCAGCTTTGCTCGCTTGTTCTTCTGCCTTGGCTCAAATCCTGGCCAGCCGCCTGCCTATCTCCTTGCCTTCCCTGGCAGAGTGATCATCCTCCGCTCCCCATCCTGTAGTAGCTGGGGCCTGGAGAGTAAGACTGTGAGACGGGTGGCGACGGGCAGAGAGTCGCTGATTGTTGCCATTACTAGTAAAGAAAAAATATGTCCCCGGATTTCATTTTAAAAATCTGGTCACCTTAATCTAGCCTATCTGATGTTTGGATGCAGTAAAAATGGTCAGGGGGCACAGTGTAGGGTCAGGAGTTTGTAGGGCAGTGTACAGAAGCCATTCGTTTGTACAGCAGTGTACAGGGGCAAGCAGGGCAGAAGATGAGGGGTCAGCAGGGCACTGGACAGGAGTCCGCAAAGCAGAGGACAGGATCCAGCAGGGCATAGGACAGGGATCAGCAGCACAGTGTACAGGGGTCAACAGGGTGGAGGACAAGGGTCAGCAGAGCATAGGAAAGGGGTCAGCAGGACATAGGAGAGTGGTGCAGATAGAGGCTGTGTCTGTAAGAGAATCTGATCTCAGCTATGTGCTGTGTGAGGACCAGAATCTCTGTTCAGTGCAGTGCAGTTCAATTATATTTATATCTCTAGTATATGACAAACAAATATTCAAGTCTAATTCATTAGAATATCTACGTATAATTATATATCTTAATTCTTGAATCATGGTACTACTATACATTCTAGAGCTTCAGGCTGCAGTGCGGCTCAGTGGTTAGCATATATACCTAGCAGTACTAGGGTCATTGGTTCAAATCACAACCATGACATCAGAGTTCTGGGTGTTTTCCAAATATGCATGTGCTGCAAAAAGCTGTGGCTGGAGTAGGGCGGGCTATAAGATGTCTCTCAATGTTATATTAAAACAAACTATAGGTTTAACCACATCTCTCTTACCTTAACAGAAATTTTCCCTCCCTCACTTCGTATTGCGAATATTCGGCTCGAATATGGCATATTCGAGTATTCGCGATATATTTCGAATTTCGCGGTGAATATTCGCTATTCCGAATATTCGCATTTTTTCAATTTTATTTTTAAAACAGATCACATCCTATCGACGTCTAAAAGCATTGCTGGTATGATTAGAGACCCTGGGCCGAGTAGCTAAGCTGAGGCGATCCTTTTATGTTGCCGAATCTAAAAAAAAAAAAATTGCGAAATTTCGCTAATGCGAATGCGAAAATGATTGCGAATTTTCGATAACTGTGGTAGGAGAACTCTGATTGTCTCTGATGCAAAAGGGGGGGGGGGGCTTTGTGTATGTTTCTGTTATGAATATTTGTATGTTTGATATTATTAAGAAGAAGGAAAAAATTGCGCATACCTTAAAAAAAGGGGAGAATACAGCAGCAACTCAAAAATGTTATACAACATAAATTAATACAAGACAGAAAATGGAGTCGCTCTACAAGAATAAAAAATATGTCTAGTGACAAGACATGTGGGCAAATTATAAAATAAGCAAGCGCAAATAACTTGTGAAATACACAGTGAAACAAATATATAAAGAAATATAGTCCCAATAATAGAAAAATAATCTTTCATAAAAATGTCTTTGATATGTGAAGTGAAAAAAAGTCCAAAGCATGCAGCATGAACGTGTTCAATCTTCAAGGTGTTTGATTGACAAACGGCTGTGACAGATGGATAGAGTAAAGAATCACCACCAATGCAAAACACTTTTTATTTTCTATTGTAAAATATCACGAATATTCGGAGCCAATTAGAGTGCTCCTTCCGCATTTGCCGAATATTCGCAATTATTTTGTATTGTAAAATATCACGAATATTCTGAGCCAATCAGAGTGCTCCTTCCGCATTTGCCGAATATTCGCAATTAATTTGTATTGTAAAATATCACAAATATTCTGAGCCAATCAGAGTGCTCCTTCCGCATTTGTCGAAATTTCGCAATTATTTTGTATTGTAAAATATCACGAATATTCTGAGCCAATCAGAGTGCTCCTTCCGAAATTTCGCCATCAATATCGCATTCGCATTTTGCGAAATTTCTATACAATATCACGAATATTCTGAGCTAATCAGAGTGCAAAATATCACGAATATTCTGAGCCAATCAGAGTGCTCCTTCCGCTGTTGTCGAAATTTCGCAATTATTTTCGCATTCGCAATAGCGAAATTTCGCAAAAATTTCATTTCGATAAAATATCACGAATATTCGAATTTAGCGAATATTTCTCGAATATTCGGCTATATATTCGTGATATATCGCGAAATCGAATATGGCGTATTCTGCTCAACACTACTCTTATTGGCCCAGATTCAGGTAGATTTGCCCATTACTTACACATGAGCTGCTCAGCTGAATTTCTCTGCGCTGGGGCAAATTAGCCAAATTGCCACCTGATTCAGGAATCGTTTGTTCAGTTAATTTGCTCCTGTTTAAGGCAAAGCTGAGGGCGCAAGGCCGCGCAAGTGAAAGTGGGTGTGCCCCTATGTAAATGAGCATTTTTCGGCTCAGCAGAGGTTTGCGCCGGGCGCGCGCATGCGCAGTTATGGCGCTTCCGTCTGCGCATGCGTCAAACTGCGCCTAGCATACTTTCAGGGCAAATCCTGCTCAGCTGCTTGCACTGAGCAAATAAATAGGAGCAGACTTGCGCAGGTTCTTTGCTGAATTTCATCCTGCTTTTTCCAACCCCCCCTGAGCAAGGAAATTCAGCCCATTTTGAAGAGATGGCACCTCCCAAAGGAACTAAAAAAAGAAAGGCAAAATTCGTGCCTGCGGAGATGGACATCCTAATTGCTGCACTCCAGCAACATAAAGAAGTCCTATATGGTGCCCAGCGGGCAAACACCACCGTTGCCCAAAGGAGGGCTATCTATGAAGCCATAACCCTGGACATCAATGCCCTGGGTAATGAAGACCGTTCCTGGGATGACATCCAGAAAAAACGTAATGACATGAGGCGCAGGGTCCGGGAGAAACTGGCTCTTATCCGCAAACATACCGGTGGCACGGGAGGTGGACCACGATGTAAGATCCGCCTAAATCATGAGGAGAAGCTTATTGCCCAAAGTTTAGTGCAGGAGCAGGTGGAGGGACTTGCAGTGTACGACTCCACTGTTGGGAACTTGGGGACTGGTAAGTTATTTTTGTTTCATATCTGCTGTGCATCATGGGAGGGGGTAGAAGTGAACATATTTGTGGGTAGAAGTGAAGATGGAACTATTATTTTTGTTTCATATCTGCTGTGCATCATGGGAGGGGGTAGAAGTGAACATGTGAGCAGTGTGTTGCACCAGCAAAATCTTTCGTTTTGGTGTCATCCACAGGTGGTGATGAGGATGATGAAGCTGGGCCGTCTTCGGCTGCGGGGCGACCCACGCCATCCATACCTGAGCCAGGGGTCCAGTCAGGCCCCATGGACATTATGGCAATGCTTGTACAGGAGGAGATCCTACCGGGGACAAGTATGGTGGAGGAAGTTGTTTTGGAGGAGGATTCCTTTTTCCTCATCCAGGAGGACTCTGGCTCCCTCCAGGAGGATACCACCATCCCTGATCAACCCACCACCCCCCCGGCCAGCACGTCATCCCCCTCCAGGGCAAGCCCCTCCAGGGCAAGCCCCTCCATTGTGGACCCCTCCCCTTCTCCCTCTGTCCGTGCCCGAGCCTCTCCTCCCAGGAAGGCTCTGTCAAAAACCAGGCATATACCCTCCAGCCTCTGTGACGGTCTGCTGGAGGAGCAGGCCCTCCAGAGCCGCCATATAGGGGCCATGGTGGGAGATGTTAGACGTCTGGCGGACAGCATGGCATCCACCTCCACCTCTGTGCAGCATGCCCTCACCCTGCATGCAGACCGGGACAAACATGTCTCACAGAGCCTGGATGAAATAAGTGGCAACTCCAAGGCCATAGTCACCTGCTTGGTGGCTCAGCAGAACGCCCCCGCTTTAATAACCGCTGAGGTCAGCAGGATGGCAGCTGCGGTGGAGGCCAACACCGCTGCTGTGCAGGCCAACACCGCTGCAGTGCGGGAGGAGGGGAGAGTTACCCGCCGTCATCAGCGGAACACCACCACCCGCCAAATGCGGATGTTGGCCCAGACCAACACCATCCTCGCCCGCTTAGCCAACGCCATGGAGGGCATGCAGCCACCACCTGCGAGGAGTCTGGAAGTAGGGGTTGATGTTCCTCCCCCCCCTCCATCCCCACCCCATGCCTCCTCCGCACCACAGAGATTGAGGAGCCGGGGCACCCTTGGCCCAAAGAAGAAAAAAAAAATTAATATAATTTGAAAAATTATTATATGCTCAGAATATGAGTTTTTTTTTTTTGTTAGATGCTCAGAATATGAGCTTTTATATTTATTTGTAGTCCCTACACACGGTGAGGACTGTATACTACAGTGTGACTGGTGTGTGAATGGGGGGGGGGGTGGCACTCCTGCTGGAAAAGGGGTGTCACCCTCTGCCATGTGAAAGGTGTATGAATGGACAGCAACATAATTGGAGCCTTGACGCGGCGTTGCTGCTCCCTAATACCATGGGGTATTGTTGGGTCTAATCCAATTTGGGGTGCATGTGTCGTGTGTGTGCTAGGGACTACAGTGGTGTGCATACATGCATTATACTTGTGACAAGATCAGGGTGTGTTTAATGTGCAAAGAGACGTTCCACAAGACCATTCCGGATTGCTCTTCCCTCAGAAGATCCGGTAGTGTTTATTGGGGGGGGGGGTTGCGTGGTTCGGGGGTAAGGTCATTGCATAGCTCAATGTGCATGCCCCTTCTCTCAGCAAAATTGTGGAGAATACAACATGCCCCGATGATTTGGCACACAAAGTTGGGTGAATACAACAGGGTCCCCCCTGATTTATCCAGACATCTAAATCGAGATTTAAGGATGCCAAATATGCGCTCTACCACCGCACGGGTACGTGCATGGGCTTCGTTAAATCTTTCCTCTCCTGGTGTTTGAGGGTTACGAAATGGGGTCATCATGTGAGGTCCCAGGGCATATGCAGAGTCACCTGGAAGGGAAAAGACAGGAGGATGTTAGTCGTGATGTCTGCATCATGGGGGGGGGGGGGGGGGCAGTCATACGTGACACCCATGTCACTCACCAATCAGCCAGCTGTCTCCATACATGTTCTGGTCAAACTCGGTTGGGATGGGGCTGTGTCGGTAAATAAAACTGTCATGGCTTGACCCTGGGTGTTTGGCACGGACATGCCATATGAGGCCATGTGCATCCACAATCACCTGCACATTTATCGAATGCCAATGCTTCCTGTTGCAGTAGATATGCTCGAGGAGCCGGGGGGGCGTAGTGCCACATGGGTACAATCTATTGCACCCACAGTGCGTGGGAATCTGGCTATTTCATAAAAATCACTGATTGCCTTCTGCCGCAGGTCAGCCGTGGTTGGTTTGATAAATTGTGTGCCCATGCGTCTGAGTATTGCAGGGATCACTTGGTGCACACACCTGCTCATGCTGGATTGGGACATCCCCGCCACCATTCCACCTGTGCGCTGAAATGAGCCACTTGCCAAAAAATGAAGGGTTGCCACTACCTTCACCAGTGGCTGCACTGCCTGTCCCTGATGGGTCGGGCTGCTGATGTCATCCTGCAGGATTGTTACCAACTCAAGGATGACTTCAGGGCTGAAGCGAAACATGCAATACACCTCATTATCACTCATATATGTAGCGCCCTCTGTAAATCCTCTCCCGTGCCCTCCTACGAGTCGGCTCAGTCAATAGAATATCAAGAACCATAGCTGCCCCTGGCATGTTGGTGCACAGATGTGAGGTCCCGAAAATGTGGGTGCTCTGCTTGTTCAGCTCGTCTGTCTAGGTGCTGCTGAAGTTGCGCGCTCCTGCAGCTGACATTTGGCCATCTTTTGCTAACTTGCCCCTGCTTTTAGCAGGAGCAAGTTTGCGCGGGGAAAAAAGCTTGCGCGCTTCCAGCGCAAGATGCGCATCACACGCGCATGTTTCTGAATCATCGGCAGTACCTAATTTGCATATTCGCTGAGGGAATTTCATGAATGCGCAAGTTACACCCCGCGCAATAATTGCGCCGGAGCAGCGAGGCTGCGTGCGCCGGAAAAAGGCAGATTTTCAGGCTTAAATGGTTTACACAATCAGCCGCAAATTTGCCTGGGAGCAAATCAGTACTTGCGCGGCGCAAATCACACTTGCTCCCGCGCAAGTGCTTCTTGAATCTGGGCCATTGTGTTTATTTTAGTTTTCTCATTTTCAGCTGCCTGTAGCTGCTGTAGTGTGCCTTAAGGCCGGGTACACACGAACAAACATGTATGGTGAAAGCGGTCCGTCGGACCGTTTTCACCATACATGTCTGCCAGAGGGCTTCTGTACGATGGTTGTACACACCATCGTACAGAAGTCCGCGCGTAAACAATACGCGGGGCGTGTCCGCGGTGTCGCCGCGTCGATGACGCGGTGTCGCCGCGACAATGACGCAGCGACGTGGGCGGCCCGCCTTTAAAATGCTTCCACGCATGCGTCGAAGTCATTCGACGCATGCGAGGGACGGCGGGCGCCTGGACATGTACGGTAGGTCTGTACTGACGACCGTACATGTCCGAGCGGGCAGGATTCCAGCGGACGGTTTTAAAACACGTCCAGGAATATTTGTCCGCTGGGAAAAGGCCCGGCGGGCAAATGTTTGCTGGAATTCGGCCCGCTCGCGCCCACACACGACCGAACATGTATGCTGAAACTGGCCCGCGGACCAGTTTCAGCATACATGTTTGGTCGTGTGTACGGGGCCTTAGCCTTATGGCCTCACTTCCTGGCTCCCTACTGCCCAGGCTTCAAAAAAAGCCTAGGCCTCAGAAGCCTAGGCCTACAGTCGCCAACGCAGGTCGCCTATCCTGAGGGGGGATCCCTGACACAGTGTTTTTTCCACGGCAACCAGGGTCGTCTGTCCACCAGCACTTTGTGACGGCTGCACGGAGGACCAGAGACTGCCAGTTGCGGAGAGGCCAAGAACCGGAACACTACAGACAGAGCATACCGGAGAGGCGAAGGAAGGTGGATCGTTTAGACTATCCATTGTTGTTTGGAGGTTAACACGCCACGTGCAGGGATACATTGCATCCGGCAGTGACTGTGCATTAAAGAAATTGGCGCTTGTGTCGCCAACACGACATATTTATTTTTAGTGTTCGTTTCCATTTTCTTTATCCCTATTGGATTACAACTTGTTAACGTGCACCAACTAATGCTAGCGAAGACTTCAGTTAACTGGACGGAGCGATTACAGGATTCAGTCTGACTAACTGAGCTATCATAGTAAGATACGTGTCCAATAACTGCCCGCTAGGGGGAGCTAAAGAGTTATAGACTCATATACATAGCATAATTATTTTATACCAAGTAATTTTTTACCAAAAAATTGCATTTGAAAGACCGCTGCGCAAATACATTGCGACATCAAATATTGCAACAACTGCCATTTTATTCTCTAGGGTCTCTACTAAAATATATATATATATATATATATATATATATATATATATATATATATATAGGCCCAGATTCTCGTAGGGCCGCGTAAATGTAAGCGGGCGTAGCGTATCGTAGTAATGCTACGCTGCCGCAACTTAGAGAGGCAAGTGCTGTATTCACAAAGCACTTGCGTCCAAAGTTACGTCGGCGTAGCGTAATTGTGCCGGCGTAAGAGCGCCTAAATCAAATGAGGAACAGGGGGCCTGTTTTATGTAAACTAATCATGTAAACTAATCACGTAAATGGCGCTTTTTTCGAACGGCGCATGTGCGTGCATGCTCAGTATCACGTCAAATTTTCAAATTAAATTACGCCTGCTCAATGCCTAGTCGACGTGAACGTAACTTACGTCCAGCCCCATTCACGGACGACTTACGCAAACGACGTAAAATACGACGCTGTTCGTACGTTTCCGACGTCCATACCTAATATGACTTACCCCTGCTTTATGAGGGGTAACTTTACGCCGGCGTATGTCTTACGTAAACGACGTATCTTGATACGCCGGGCGCACGTACGTTCGTGAATCGGCGTATCTAGCTAATTAGCATATTTGACGTGGAAATATACGGAAGCGCCACCTAGCGGCCAGCTTAAATAAGCAAGAAACAACGGCATAGGAGACTTACGCCGCTCGTATCTAGGCAACTGTGAGGCGTATCTGATTCTATGAATCAGGCGCAGAGTTGCGACGGGCCGCACTCAGCGTTACGACAGCCTATCTGGAGATACGCCGGCGTAACTCCTTTGAGAATCCGGGCCATAATGTTTGGGGGTTCTAAGTAATTTTCTAGCAAAAAAAAAAAGATTTTAACTTGAAAAGAGCTGTCAGATAAAGGTTTGGCGTTTAAGTGGTTAAACGTTCCTAATTTACATACATAAGTCTATTCCTTTGATGTAAAAGTCAAATTGATATAATGTTTAGACTTAACATTCCACTGATAGAATGTTTTCAAAACTTGGCAGACTGCCCAGACTTTGACTTTTGGCTGAGAGCAGAGAGGAAATTCTTTGCATACCAAAGATAGTGAAACCCTGTGTCAAGATCACAACGGGAAAAAGATTGCGATAACGATTCTTGACGATTAATCATCAGCTCTACTCTCTACCAAGTAAACGCTTCTTGGTTTCACTGCATTTTGTGTGGAGCCTTATCTATTACCATTTGAACAGGTGGTCAGCACAAGGTAATAACATTCAATTGTATTTTTATAACTGTTTGATATCATTGTGGTTCCCAACTGCCAGTGGGTTCCACAATTATTGTGTAGTCCAGTTGTGCCAAGGGAGGGTTCGAGCCAAACTTCTGGGGTTGAGAGGCAGAGCGTAGGCCCAAAATCGAAACCAGCCGCTCCTACGGGGGTAGTGCTAGGCCCTGTACACACGAGGAGACATGTCTGATGAAATCGGTCCGCGGACCGTTTTCATCGGACATGTCTCCTGGGATATTTTGGTCTGATGTGTGTACACACCATCAGACCAAAATCCCTGCGGACAGAGAACGCGGTGACGGTGACGCGGCGACGTGCGCAAACCAGGAAGTTCAATGCTTCCACGCATGCGTCAAATCAATTCGACGCATGTGCGGGATTTCGGTTCGCTGGTTAGACGTACTAACCAGCGGACATGTCCGACGGACAGTTTCCAGCGGACAAGTTTCTAAGCATGCTAAGAAACTTTTGTCCACTGGAAAACGATCCACTAGGCCAGGAAACCTGTCCGCTAGGCCATACACACGGTCGGACATGTCCGCGGAAACTGGTCCGCGGACCAGTTTCAGCGGACATGTTCGACCGTGTGTACGCCGCCCTACATATAGCATATCGTGCTAAACTGAGGGATGATCATTCGAACTAAAGGAGAGAGTATTAAAATAGGGAAAGCAGAGATGGGTGTTTAAACAGCCCTCTTTGACTTTCTTAGGCCGGGTACACACGAACAAACATGTATGGTGAAAGCGGTCCGTCGGACCGTTTTCACCATACATGTCTGCCAGAGGGCTTCTGTACGATGGTTGTACACACCATCGTACAGAAGTCCGCGCGTAAACAATACGCGGGGCGTGTCCGCGTCGTCGCCGCGACGATGACGCGGCGATGACGCGGAGACGTGGGCGGGCCTGCCGTTTAAAGGCTTCCACGCATGCGTCGAAGTCATTCGACGCATGCGAGGGACGGCGGGCGCCTGGACATGTACGGTAGGTCTGTACTGACGACCGTACATGTCCGAGCGGGCAGGTTTCCAGCGGACGGTTTTAAAACACGTCCAGGAATATTTGCCCGCTGGGAAAAGGCCCGGCGGGCAAATGTTTGCTGGAATTCGGCCCGCTCGCGCCCACACACGACCGAACATGTATGCTGAAACTGGCCCGCGGACCAGTTTCAGCATACATGTTTGGTCGTGTGTACGGGGCCTTAGAGATAAGGAGTCATAAGAATCTGGTCAGCGAGCTGCACTACAAGCACTAAGTGGTATGAAGGTGGTTTGTGCTGTGAATAGGATTGCACATTACAGTATGTCATTGTGGAATATGTGGTTGCTTTTGGAAAATGGACTGATCTTTTTTAAATTGTACATATATAAATTATGTGGACTTTCCACAATTTATTTATCGCTTTTTGGCACAAACAATATAGCATTAATATTAAATATAGGAGTGGTGAGATTGTAGCACAGTGCCTCCAGGCATGTCCTGTACCATGTAACATGAAGGCTTGTTTTATTTGTATTTGATGTACGTGCAATATATTATTTAATGGGCCCATCATCTTAAGTGATTTTACACTATTGGAGGCATTTTTTTTACTATGCACAGAGATCTCAATCAGGCATTTGAACAAGAATGTAGCGTTACAGCTTTTTAATACCATCTCTGAGCTTACAGTGCCCTGAAAAAGTATTCATACACTTTCCACACTTTGTAGAACCACCTTTCATTGCAATTACAGCTGGAAGTCTTTTGGGAGATGTCTCTACCAGCTTTGCACATCTAGAGAGTGAAATTGTTTCCCATTCTTCTTTGCAAAATAGCTCAAGCTCTTTCATATTGGATGGAGAGCGTCTGTGAACAGAAATTTTCAAGTCTTGTCACAGATTCTCAATTGGGTTTAGGTCTGCACTTATTCTGGACCATTCTAACACATGAATATGCTTTGATCAAAAATCATTACATTGTAGCTCTGGCTGTATGTTTAGGGTCGTTGTCCTGCTGAAAGGTGAACCTCTGCCCCAGTCTCAAGTGTTATGCAGACTCGAACAGGTTTTCTTCTAAGATTGCCCTGTATTTCGCTCCATCCATCAACTCTGACCAGCTTTGCTGTCCCTGCTGAAGAAAAGCATCCCCACAACATGATGCTGCCACCACTATATTTTACGGTGGGGATGGTGTGTTCAGGCTGATGTGCAGTGTTAGTTTTCCGCCACAAATAGCGTTTTACCTTTAGGCCAAAAAGTTCAATTTTGGTCTCATCTGACCAGAGCACCTTCCACACGTTTGCTGTTTCCACATGTTTGACTGCAAACGGGACTTCTTGTGGCTTTCTTTCTACAGTTGCTTTCTTCTTACACTCTTTCATAAAGACCAGATTTGTGGAGTGCATGACTGAGGCCCCATACACACGAGAGGATTTATCCGCAGATACGGTCCAGCGGACCGTATCCGCGGATAAATCCTCTCGAGGATTTCAGAAGATTTCAATGCGATGGCGTGTACACACCATCGCATTGAAATCCGCGCTGAAATCCTCTGCCGATGACGTGTCGCGCCGTCGCCGCTATTATGACGCGGCGACGGGCGCGACGCTGTCATATAAGGAATTCCACGCATGCGTCAAATCATTACGACGCGTGCGGGGAATCCCTTTGGACGGATGGATCCGGTAAGTCTGTACAGACGAGCGGATCCATCCGTTGGAATGGATTCCAGCAGATGGATTTGTTGTGCATGTCAGCAAATATCCATCTGCTGGAAATCCATCCCAGGGGAGATTTATCTGCGGATAAATATCCGACGGAGTGTACACACCATAGGATCTATCCGCAGAAACCCATTTGATGGGATTTATCTGCGGATAGATTCTATGGTGTGTATGGGGCCTAATAGTTGTCCTGTGGACAGATTCTCCCACCTGAGGTGTGAATCTCTGCAGCTTCTCCAGAGTTACCAATGGCCTATTGACTGCTTCTCTGATTAATGCTCTCCTTGCCCGGCCTGTCAGTTTAGGTGGGCGGCTATGTCTTGGTAGGCTTGCAGTTGTGCCATAATCTTTCCATTTTCGAATGATGGATTGAACACTGCTCTGTAGGATGTTCAAAGCGTGGGATACTTTTTTCTAACCGAACTCTGCTTTAAACTTCTCCACAACTTTATCTCTGACCTATTTGGTGTGTTGCTTGGCCTTCATGATGCTGTTTGTTCACTAAAGTTCTCTAACAAACCTCTGAGGGTTTCACACAACTGCTGTATTTATACTGAGATTAAATTACACACACGTGGACTCTATTTACTAATTAGGTGACTTTTGAAAGCAATTGGTTCCACTAGATTTTAGTTAGGGGCATCAGCGTAAATGGGGCTAAATATAAATGCACGCCACACTTTTCAGATTTTTATTTGGAAAAAATTTGGAAAAACATTTATTTTCCTTCTACTTCACAATTATGTGCCACTTTGTGTTGGTCTTTCACATAAAATCCCCCAAAAATAAATTTACGTTTTTGTTGTATCATGACAAAATATGGAACATTTTAAGGTGTATGAATACTTTTTCCATGCACTGTATTTGCCCAATACGGAAGTGAATGGCAACATTATTTGGTGAGCCTGAGGAATTGATGTGAATTCAATTTTTGCATTTTTTTTGCACTTCTCAAGAGGACTGTCGATTATGTTTGATGTGAAATTGCAAGATATTTTCAGTTTATTTTTCATGGACATTTATTTATGATTAGATGTGTTAAAAAACATTTTTGTTAACCTATTTTAGAGTTGTTAACAAACTTTTTATGAGTGCTACTGAGAATTTGTAATTTATGTAAACTTCACTTATTAACTTTTTCACCTGTTGGTTAATATAGCATTAATGAATTGATCGCATATACAGTAACACTATTAAATTTTTATATATAGTTTTAGAATTGAATACGATTTACTGGTGTAATTTATAGCAATTGGGGTATGGTGGAAAGGGAGTGCTGGTTGTCTATATTAATATAAGAAATTGTGGCAATGCATTGTTACAAAAGATGCTGCCAAGGTGCAGTGATATATTTTATAGCTTTTTTTTTTTTTTTACTGAAGATCAAGACATTCCAAAAATACAGCAGTAATGTCAAAATTCACATTCCAATCATAGCATATACAACGTGTTCCACTTATAGTCAATGATGTCACCCTGCTGGACAGTAGCATGCAGTCATAATCAAATAATGCAGTGAATTATAAAGATAAGATACAAGGATCAGGGGATTACATACATTTTATTTTAGGGACTGACCTATCAAACATTTGAGCTGGTCAGAAATCCCTGGGCATTTACCACCTCGATGCCCAATTCTAGTGTTTCAGTGCCCCTGGGGTGCACAGGTGCAGCACCCAGCCCCAGTGCCTGTCAGTCTATGACAGAATGAAATATGCTGCGTCTGGAAGGGGCATGAACACTTTACCAAGTTGTACTCACAATTAGGGCCCTATGGGTTCAAGGATATATGCCCTAAATTAAGGAATTATATAGAGGAATACCTCATCTGCGCAGTCTTTGCTTTTTTGTATGCACAAAGTTGGGTCACCTTTTGGTTTTCTCTTACCTGAACTTCCTCCATCTATGCACTAGAAGTCACAATTTTACCAGTACAACACAAGATGCTGCACTACCTTTAACATGCCACAAGATGTCTCTTGTTCACTATCTCTGATGTCATTGTCCCATCGCTGAAAGTGTATCAGGAGGAGATCATGAAGAAAATAGGCACTGAATAGACGAGACGTCAAAGATTAATGGAAATGGACTAGTTCGAACCACCAGGTCATGTTTTCCCTTACTTCCAGATACAAGTACAGGTTTGTTGAAGTTTTAAGTCAGGGTCAAAATAATCAGCAGCAATCCAAAGTGGCTTGCCTATCATTATCTGGTTATACACTACTGTGCAAAAGTTTAGAAGGTGTGAAAAAATGCTGTAAATCAAGAATGCTTTCAGAAATAGAAGTGCTAATGGTCAATTTTATCAACTAACAAAATGGAAAGTAAATGAACAGAAGACAAATCTAATTCAAATCAATATTTGGTGTGACTACCCTTTGCCTTCAAAACGGCATTAATTCTTTAATTTTCCTAGGTACACTTGCACACAGTTTTTTGAAGGAACTCGGCAGGTAGGTTGTTCTAAACATCTTTCTTTGGAGCAAGTAATTGGCTTCCTTGTGAAAGTGATCCAAGTGGCTCTACAGCCCCACCTGTGTGAGCAGGGTTTGCAGCATGGTGTAGTACCGGTAAGCGTCTGGGAAAATTCCCCTGCAGATGTATAGAGACATTGTTACATTATAATCCCATCCAATCACTGCAGGCTGAATATTATGAGCTCATCTGTGCAGAGGGGTCTTCCAAGGGCTAACCTACACAGATAAGATTCAATAGACTCAATAGGAGATTCAATATTTAAAAAAGATAAGACTTAATATATGTTTATTCTAAATGACATTCCAACGCAATCCTCAAAACTGGCCATGCATTATGCAATCAAATTGTATAATCCCTTTTAAAGGGGTTGTAAAGGTTTGTTTTTTATTTTCTAAATAGGTTCCTTTAAGCTAGTGAATTGTTGGTTCACTTACCTTTTCCTTCGATGTCCCTTTTTTTGGATGAGGAGGGACCTCATCCAACAGTTGAATACACTTTAAATAGATAGCAAATAGCTTCCAGGAAATCATATCAATGGGTCATTATCAACATTATCATCCGTGAACTCTGCTCCCCAAGCATCTATCCATCCCGACCATATCTTGTCAAATTTAGTAGGGCAGTTGCGATTAGCAAAGGTGATCTTGTACAGTGGCATCACCAAATTCAGTACAGAGCGCCATGAGGGCACCGTGGGAGATGCAGCGTCCTTCCAGTGGAGGAATATCTCTCTACGGGCATAAAAAGTAGCATAACTGAGGAATTATTTTGTGTATTTGCCCCATACCCCAGGGTTAAAGGCGTTCAACAACATCGATTTAGGGTCAGTTCCCAGATCCAGGGAGGTGATCTGTTTAAGGGTGCCCACTATTACCGACCAATAGTCTCAGAGGCGGGGGCAGGACCAGACCATGTGCAAAATGGAAGCAGCCTCTATGCCACACCTGAGACCGGCTATCGGGGTGGCAGGATTCATGATTGTCAACCGTTTTGGGGGTGAAGTAGGCTCTGTGGAGCAACTTAAAGGGTCACTAAAGGAATTTTTTTTTTTAGCTAAATAGCTTCCTTTACCTTACTGCAGTACTGGTTTCATGTCCTCATTGTTCGTTTTTGCTTTGAAGTAGCTGTATTTCTGCTGTGATCTCCACACTTCCTGGTTGCCTGTTTCCTTATAACCATGGTACTGAGAGATTTTCACGGTGGTCTAAGCTGTCATTACTGTGTGTCTAAAACTCCTCAGAACCAATCAGATTCATTTTAAAAACAAAACACTGCCCTGGATTTGTTTGTTTTTGTTCTGTGAGTCTTCCCGACTCACCTCTCACCCGGAACTTCATGTATGTACCTTTAAAACCGAAAGTGAAACTAGAGGCACATTATATGATAGATTAAATTCAATTTTTAATCATTTTTAAAAGGAATCAGTTAACTTTTATGTCTCTATACCCTGTAAACAGTCATTTCAGCAAAAATTTTTTTTTCCTTTAGTGACCCTTTAACCTGCACAAATCGATCTCTAGCCGAGATCATATTAGTAACAAAGGAGGATACACGTGTCTCCCATTCTTCCTCTGACAGATCAGGGATGTACCATCTTCCATTTGTCCAGGGTTTTTTCAAGTTTCTTTGTGGGAGCTATGGACAGATGGAAATACAGGGAGGACAGAGGTTTAACTATGATCTTGGCAGTCAGCAATCTCTCCACAGAGTCAGATTCCAGTGTGAGAAGTGACGGGAACTGTTTCCTATAAACATGACGGAGCTGGTAATATCGGAACAACATCCAGCCCGCCAGTGAGTAAGCATCCCTGAGATCGGAGAAAGATTGCAGTCTACCGCCCGCGACAATGTGTTTCAGTTTCACTATTCCCTTTCTTGCCCAGATCTGTGGATCTGGAACAGTATTCATGTGTGGAAGGTTTAGGGTTATCCCAGAGGGGGATGTGAATATCTCGTGAGATCCAAAACGAATCCTGGCCCTGTGCCACACCGCAATGGTCGTACGCATTAAGTCCGTGATGCCAGGATGAGATCTCGTCCGTCTGAACACCATTATGGCTGCCTCCAGAGTCACTGCTGGGTTGTCGCGGGGTTGGGAGGACCACCACCTAACCGTCACCAGGACAGCTGCCCAGAAGTAGACCTGGAAGTCTGGCAGGGACAAGCCCCCCCGGTAATTGGGAAGCTGGAGGGTGGAGATGGCCCGCCACGGGTACTCCCGTTCCAAATAAAGGAGGATTTTATACTTTTTAGCCTGACAAAAAATGAGGCAGGGGGGATCAGAGGGGAATTTTGAAATAGATAAACTTAGGCAAATATATCATCTTAACCAAGTTTACCCTAGCCACCGGTGAGAGGGGGAGAGTCCTCCAGGCCGTACATCTCCATGAAAAGTTTTGTAGTAGAGGTTGAAGATTCAGCTCATAGTATGAGGATAGCGGAGTCCCAACCCTTACCCCTAAATATTTAAAGTCAGGTGTCCAGTTTAGGGGGGTGCCCGTCGGTGGATGATGGCCTGGCGTGCGTAGCGAGAAGAGGATTGATTTCCTCCAATTGACCTTAATGCCAGAGAACGAACCGAACACATCTTTTATTTGAAGTGCAGGTGGGAGGGAGGAAACATCCTTCAGGAAAAGGAGGGTGTCATCGGCATATAGGGATATTTTGTCCACAATTACTCCAATCTGAATCCCCTCAAGTAAGGGGGCAGATCTGATGCGGGCCGCCATGGGTTGCATGGCCAGCGCAAACAGACCAGGGGAAAGTGTGCAGCCCTGTCTGGTGCCCCTGGACAGGGGGAAGGGTGATGACAGCGAGTTGTTCCTGCGGATATGGGCTGTGGGACTGTGATATAGCATCTGAACCCATCCAATAAATCGGGGGGCCAAACCCAAATTTACGCAGAACGGCCCAGAGGTAGCGCCATTCAACCAAGTTGAAAGCCTTCTCGGCGTCTAACGTGGCTACCATCTCCATACCGTCCCCACTCGCCCTGGAGAGATGGGAAAGGAGGCGGCGGATGTTAAAATCGGTACCCCTGCCTGGCATAAAGCCAGACTCGTCTGCATGCACTAATGCCGTGATCACAGTGTTCAGTCGTCCGGCCAGTACCTTGGCCAGTAGTTTGGCATCCACATTAAGGAGAGAGATTGATCGGTACGAGGAACACTGTTCAGGGGCCTTGCCTGACTTAAGAATGACAACAATAACCGCCTCAGCCATTGTTGGGGGGAGAGAATTCTCCTCCATTGCCTTGTGGAGCATTAGTTTAAATGAGGGGAGAACCTCTACCGCATATGTTTTAAAGAATTTGGCAGGGATGCCATCTGGGCCTGGTATTTTGCCATTTTGCAGGGAGGCTACCACCCACTGATGCTCCTCTAGGGTGATAGGGCCATCTAGCGCCTCCCTGTATGTGGATGTCAGGCAAGGCAAGGGAGATCCGTCTCATCGAGGTAGGCTGTGAGCTCTACCTCCAAAACTTTTTTATTTGTTGATGCATTATGGTTATACAGATGTACATCAAGTATTGACAAGACCAACAGCCGTTACAGAGCATCAATTAAGAACATATAGGTTACTATTCATCTAGGCATAACAACTAAAGCAAACTTTTTAGTACTTGGTTGAATATCCATTGAGTCATTATAGAACATATTATTTTCTGTGTTCTATTGAATTTGGGTAGACCAGATATCTAACAATGCAAAACTGAAATACACGTATCTTCCCTCCTCCCTTCTCTTTCCGCCCAGCCTCCCCACCAACTTGTATTACATCAAGCCACAATAACCTATCCATGACCAACTGCGGAGGGGCAAGATTAGGGTCATTTAACCATGGTTACCAAATTAAATCAAATTTTGACACCACACATTCCTATAAGCCTATTGTTCTCTAAGAAGGAGTGAGTTTACATATGAAATCCATTGTTTACCAGTAGGTACGATAGGTGCCATCCAATGTCTAGCTATGAGCTTTCTAGCTAGGTACAATAATCTAGTAATCATAATATACATTCCATTCTGGTACATTTCCTTGTCTATAGCTCCCATATTAGGGGGGTGGAGGACACTGGTGCCTGGGCTAGATGAGAGATGTTCTGTATGACCTCAGCCCAATATCGATTACGTTTCGGGCATCTCCACAGCATGTGAATGAAATCGCCTTGCTGCTCTTTATACTTTGGACATAAAGGAGAATCCCTCAGGCCTCATGTATGCAGTTTCTCAGGTGTTCTGTGTAGGATAAATAGCTGCGACAACCTATGGGAGGCTGAGACAGAGACTACAGGGATCGCCTTCAATGCCATATCCCACTGATCTCCATCGATCTCTCCAATGCCGTTCACCCATTTAGCTCTACATTTCAAAAAGGCATGATCCTGAATGGAGGACAACAGTACTGATTGTACCTTAGAGATCTGTCCCTTCCTGGCATCCGCCTGGAGGATCTCCACCAACAGTGGAGACGAGGACACATCCTGTGGTAATCTCCTTTATAATTATCAAAATTATGTAATATAAGGACAGATTGCAGGACAATGCAGATTGTATAGAGACTGTACAATCAGAATCCATAGTGGATGGCCAGCTTTAGATCTACCAATGACTATGTAGTGTGGGGACTTGCTTGATTTGATACCAATTGAATGGACATACGTTTTTGTTTTAGTAAATCTAAAGCTGGTCATATACTATACAATCTGATTGTACAATTTAAAATAGATCTACCAACAACCATGTAGTGCAAGGGTCAGTCTTATTGGAAACAAATTAAAAGGATAGTTTAGGTATGACCTTATGTTACCAAGTTTCATTTAATCTAAAGGTGATTATACAGTAATTGTATGATTGTATAGTGTTTGGCTATCATAAAAAGATTGTATGGAGATTGAACTATCTGATTGTTTAGTGTATGGCCAGCTTTAGTCTTTGGTTGTTGGATATGCAGATGCTATGCTGTGTAGTTATATTATCCTCTGGGAGGATAAAGCTGCAGAATCACCATGGATCGATATGACACTCTTTTCTATAATCTTTTTTTTTTTGCAAATACTGGGATTGTGCTGCACCTTTGGGCAAAGTCCCCCGGGGTCTCTCGGTTCAGCAGTTGATCGTGTCTCCATTCTAGGCTTCACCTCAGAATAAATGACCTGGTAAAAAAAAAAGATCATTCATTACCAGCAGCAATTTGGATTAGAGTCTGAGTCACACACATCTGCCATATACTATAACTGGCAAAAGTATGTGACAAGGCCTAATAAGGGGGGTAGTTTGCCCTGGGGGGGTGGGTGTACTGATAAAGGGGGTATCTTGTGCTGGGGGTAGGGGTTGTACTGATGGAGGGGATAGTTTGTCCTGGGGGAGCTGTACTGATAAAGAGGGGTAGTTTGTCCGGAGAGGGGCTGTACTGATAAAGAGGGGTCGTTTGTCCTGGGGGGGGGGCTGTACTGATAAAGGGGTCTGTACTAATGGAGGGGGTGCTTTTTCCTGGGAGGAGGGGTCTGTACTAATGGAGGGGGGTGGTTTGTCCTTGGGGGAGGGGTCTGTACTGATGGAGGAGGGGGGTGGTTTCTACTGAGGGGGGTCTGTACTGAGGGGGTTAATACTTAGTGGGGGGTCTATACTGAGGGAGGGGAGTATGTACTAAGTGGAGGGGTCTATACTGAGGGGGGAACTTTAGCTTATAGCTTTGGGGAGGGGGGGGTTCTCATATATGCAACTATAATTATCTGAGCTATATTGCCTCTCAGACGCAAGAACTATTAGCCGGATTCAGGTAGAGTGGCGCATATATATGCCGGCGTAGCGCAGCTCATATGCGCCACGCCGAAGTAAAATAGAGAGGCAAGTACAGTATTCACAAAGCACTTGCTCCCTAAGTTACGTTGGCGTATCGTAAATGGGCCGGCGTAAGCCCGCCTAATTCAAATTATGAAGGTAGTGGGCGTGTTGTATTTAAATGAGCCGTGACCCCATGTAAATGAAGCGCCGAACGAACGGCGCTTGCGCGCGCACGCTCAGAATCACGTCAAATTTACGCGGTAAGATACGACGGCTCAATAGCAATGACGTGAACGTAACCTACGCCCAGCCCCATTCACGTACGACTTACGTAAACGACGTAAAATACAACGGCTGTTCCGTCGTCCATACCTTTGCATTGGCTGCGCCACCTATAGAGGTGGTTTATGTTTAGGCCAGACGTACGCCTTACGTAAACGGCATGTACTTATGCGCCAGGCGCAACTACGTTTGTTAATCGGCGTATCTAGCTCATTTACATATTCGACGCGTAAATCAATGGAAGCGCCCCTAGCGGCCAGCGTAAATATGCACCCAAGATACGACGGCGTAGGAGACTTATGTCGGTCGTAGGAAGCCAAAATTCAGGTGTATCTTATTACAAGAATACGGCACATAAATACGACGGCGCATCCATGGACTTATGCGGCGTATCATTAGATACGCCGGCGTAAGTCTACCTGAATCCGGCTATATTAACTTTAACTATAGTGCCTCTCATACGCAAGTACTATTACTTTAACTATAGTGCCTCTCATACGCAAGCACTAGTTGTTACTACAACTCCTATTTACTCCAAGCTTGACATAAGTACAAATCCCTTATAGGCCTTGTCCTAATTCTTTGAACATGTTCGCTCTATGTTCACTTTTCTATGCTAGGGGTTGATGCTATTTCATCTCCCTTAGTGTCCTAATACATCCCTATATGCTCAAAGTGATATGATGTAGAGAACCCCCTGAATGCATGGCTAAAGACCTGGGGCCAGATTCACAAAGGACTTACGACGGCGTATCTCCACGTACGCCGTCGTAAGTCCGAATGTGAGCCGTCGTATCTATGTGCCTGATTCTTAGAATCAGTTACGCATAAATATGGCCAAGATACGAGCATCGTAAGTCTCCTACGCCGTCGTATCTTGGGTGCATATTTACACTGGCCGCAAGGGGCGCTTCCGTAGATTTACGCCGGCCCTTTTACGCTACGCCACCGCAACTTACGGAGCAAGTGCTTTGTGAATACTGCACTTGCCTGTTTAAGTTGCGGTGGCGTAGCATAAATATAATACGCTACGCCCGCACCTGGTGTAGGAAGGAGGGATTTGGGTTTCTAGAGCACTGGGCTGACTTTTCATTGGGGTGCAACCTATATGCTAAAGACGGTTTGCACTTGAATGGAAGGGGGTCTGCTGTGCTGGGGGAGAGGTTTATGGGACTGCTGGAGGAGTATTTAAACTAGACTTGAGGGGGAGGGTGAACTAGAATTACATCAGGCACACAGGTCAGTTAGGGGTCAGACATTAATGGAGAGTGGAATGGGGATAGATGGGGGGAGGGCTATGGGAGGTGACAAGAAAGTTCCCATGTTGCAAACAGCCATTGGAAATTATAGTGCCATTTGTACTACTAAAAATTATATGAAAAACACCAGAGAAAAATGTAACAATACATTTAAGTGTTTGTTCACCAATGCCAGAAGTCTGCCAAGCAAAACAGGTGAGTTGGAAGCTCTGGTGCATGAGGAGAGCTATGATGTAATCGGTATTGATGAAACTTGGCTTCAATCCTCACATGACTGGGCTTTTAATATTCCTGCCTATGCTCTCTTTCGGAAATACAGGGTAAAAAGGAAAGGTGGAGGGGGTCTGTCTCTATGTGAGAAGTGACCTCAAAGCAAGCGTGAAAGAGGACCTGGTTGATGGAGAGTGTGATGAGGCTGAAGCATTATGGGTGGAACTGCATACAGATGTGCATAGTTCAAAGTTAATCATTGGAGTTTGTTATAGACCACCCAATGTTAATGAGGAGGTGGAGACTCAGCTCCTTGCACAGATGGAAAGGGCTGCAAGGGCTGGGACGGTGATAATAATGGGGGATTTTAACTACCCAGAAATTGACTGGAATAATGGCACCGCTGGGACAGTTAAAGGACAAAAATTAAAAAACCTATTGCAGGACAATTTTATGGTCCAGTTTATTGGAATGATGCTCTGTTGGACCTGGTAATCTCAAACCATGCAGAGCTTATTACTAATGTTCAGATAAAGGAACACCTGGGTAGCAGTGATCATAACATGATTTCATTTAATGTTAACTATAAGCAAGAAATACATACAGGAAAGATAAAAACACTAAATTTCAAGAGAGCAAATTTTCCAAGGATGAGGGCTGCTTTCGAGGACTTAGATCGGGAGGGAATATTGGCACCGATGAACACAGAACAGAAATGGGAATTCTTCAAAAAGACTGTTTGGAACCTCACTGCAAAGTATGTTCCCATGTGCAATAAGTTTAAAAGGCTAAAAATAAAACCTATGTGGCTCATGGTCAAAGTTAAAAAAGCTATAAACAATAAGAAAATATCTTTTTAAAAATATAAAAATGAAGGAACACTAGTGTCGTTTAAATGTTACAAAGAATATAACAGAATATGTAAAAAGGAAATCAAGGATGCAAAAATTCAAAACGAACGACAGATTGCAAAAGATAGTAGGACAAACCCCAAAAAATTCTTTAAATATATTAATAGTAAAAAGGTGAAGTCTGAGCATGTAGAGCCCTTGCAAAATAATCTAGAGTGGGTGACTGGGGACAAAGAGAAGGCAAATGTATTAAATACTTTCTTCAGCTCTGTGTATACAATGGAGCATGGGGGAGCTCATGTCCAAAATGGGGGTGGGAGTGACACAGCCCCAAATCCACAATGGCTCAAAAGTGATATGGTCCAGAAATATTTAGACAGAATAAAGGTGGATAAAGCACCTGGACCAGATGGCATCCACCCACGGATCCTAAAAGAATTGAGCTCTGTAATTTCAAAGCCACTGTATCTAATATTTAGGGACTCTTTAATGACAGGAATAGTACCACTGGATTGGTGCAGGGCCAATGTGGTGCCCCTTTTTAAAAAAAGGGAACAAAGTCTTTACCAAGTAACTATAGACCTGTTAGTTTAACTTCTATAGTTAGGAAGATACTGGAACGTTTAATAAAAGATCACATGGATGAGTGCTTGCTGGAAACAAACTATTTAAGCAGCAGACAGCATGGATTCATGAAAGACAGAAGTTGTCAGACAAACCTGATTTCCTTTTATGAAGAGGTAAGTAAAACTCTGGACAGAGGGGTGGCAGTGGACGTGGTATACTTGGATTTTGCAAAAGCGTTCGATACAGTTCCGCACACACGGCTCATGTGTAAGGTAAGGTCTGCAGGATTGGATATATCAGTTTGTAAATGGATAGAAAACTGGATAAAAGACAGAATTCAGAGATTAGTGGTTAATGATTCATACTCTGAATGGTCTAAGGTTATCAGTGGTGTACCCCAAGGTTCAGTGTTGGGACCCTTACTTTTTAATATCTTTATAAATGATATTGGGTCTGAGATCAAAAGTAACATTTCTGTCTTTGCAGATGACACCAAACTATGCAGTGGAATAACGTCCTTACAGGATGTCTCCAATTTACAAGCCGACCTCAATGCTCTGTCTAATTGGGCAACTATGTGGCAGATGAGGTTTAATGTTGATAAATGTAAAGTTATGCACTTAGGGACTAAGAATATGCATGCATCATACATGCTAGGGGGAGTACAACTGAGGGGATCTGTAGTGGAGAAGGATCTGGGGGTTTTAGTTGATCATAAGCTCAATAATGGCATGCAATGCCAAGCTGCGGTTTCCAAAGTGAGCAAAGTCCTTTCTTGTATTAAGAGAGTTATGGACTCCAGAGACAGAGATATAATTTTGCCCCTGTACAAATCATTAGTAAGACCAGGGCTCAAGTCCTGCGGGAACGTGTGGGAACGGAGTTCCTGCACTTTTTTCACAGTAGGAACGCAGTTCCCTTTGCAGGACTAGAGCAGCCGAGCCGCCCGAGCCAATTCTTCACTAAGCGGCGATGCCTAGCTCGAGTCACTGTCAGGGGCAGGCAAACCTTAGTAATCCTTTATGTTACTGGCCGCTTCCTGTATATGGATTCATCGGGTAGCATGCGGGTATTCCGTCACTTCCTCGATACCGCAATGTCTCCTGGGAGCTTTTGTCTTTGTTCCCAGGAGACATTGCGGAGGTCTGCCGAGAGTTATCGCGGTATTTAGAAAGAACTTGTGGCCAGTAATATATAGGATTACTAAGGTACAGTGGATCGGAAAAAAAAAACCATGCGATTTAGTAATTAAGCATATGAGCGTATCATTTTTTTTTTTTTGGTGGGGGAGTGGATCTTGGGTGGGAGTTCCCACACTTTTTTCCCCAGGATTTGACCCCTGAGTAAGACCTCATCTGGAATTTGCAGTTCAGTTTTGGGCACCAGTTCTCAAAAAGGATATAGGAGAACTGGAGAAAGTGCAGAGAAGGGCAACCAAACTGATAAGAGGCATGGAGGAGCTCAGCTATGAGGAAAGATTAGAAGAACTACATTTATTCACTCTTGAGAAGAGGAGAATAAGGGGGGATAAGATCAACATGTACAAATATATAAGGGGTCCATATAGTGAACTTGGTGTTGAGTTATTCACTTTACGGTCAACACTGAGGACAAGGGGGCACTCTTTACGTCTAGAGGAAAAGAGATTTCATCTCCAAATACGGAAAGGTATTGAAAATGTTACGTCGTTTGCGTAAGTCATTCGCGAATAGGGCTGGGCGTCATTTACGTTCACGTCGAAAGCATTGGCTTCTTGCGGGTTAATTTGGAGCATTTACGTGGGGTCACATTACATTTAAATAACACACGCCCAACATCTACCACATTTGAATTAGGCGGGCTTACGCCGGCCTATTTACGCTACGCCGCCGCAACTTTGGTTTGAGAATACGGCACTTGCCTGTCAAAGTTGCGGAGGCGTAACGTAAATAGGATACGTTACACCCCCACAAAGATACGCGCATCTACGTGAATCCGGGCCTGGATGTTCATAGCTTCCTTTTATATTTTGAACTTTCCTTTCTGGATTTCCATCTGCTGATTCATTGGCCTCATTGTTTTCACTGATCACTCACCATTTGAATATATTATATGTCAATTGCATATATCCTAAGATTTTCACTTCATTGTTTTTTTCTAAGGTTTTTGAATATCACGTATTTTTCATTTTTTACGTTCATTGTTTTACTCATTTTGATTCAATTTCCAGCGCTACACTGTTTTTTACAACTGGAAATCTACCAAGACATGGCCATCCACCTAAACTGACTGGCCAGGCAAGGAGAGCAATAATCAGAGAAGCATCCAAGAGGCCCATGGTAACTGTGGAAGAGCTCCAGAGATTCACAGCTTAGGTCGGAGAATCTGTCCACAGGACAACTATTAGTGGTGCACTCCACAAATCTGGTGTTTATGGGAGAGTGAGAAGAAGAAAGCCATTGATAAAAGAAAGCCATAAGAAGTCTCGTTTGCAGTTTGTGAGAAGCCATGTGGGGGTCACAGCAAACGTGGAAGAAGGCACTCTGGTCAGATTAGACCAAAATTGAACCATTTACATTTTTGATTGTAATATGACAACATTTTCAAGGGGTATGAATACTTTTTAAGGCACTGTGCAATTGTCAGTTAAAGTAATGCAGTGCCGTATGAAAAAAATGGCCTGATCATAAAGGAGGGTTACACCCAAGCACATAAAATCACCCCTTCCAAAAAAATTGAGACCCCTCCCACCCCCATATATACGCACATATGAATGTAAACACAAGCGTCGGGGGGAGCCTATGCTTGAAAACATTGCTTGCGATACACATGTTACATATCGCTGCACACGCCAGAGAGACATATTTAAAACATCAGACCTCCTCCATAGCACTAAACTAAAGACCTATAGCCCCCCTATAGCTTTTGAGGCGTCGACTATTGAAAATATAGGGTACTGAAGTGTATGTGTATTTGGTGTATTTGTTACTGAAATTTTGCATTTCCCAGACCTTTATGGTAATATCTTGTGACATAAAATGTTTTAACTACCCTTTTTTATTCTCTAGGGTGTCTGCTCTCAGAAAATATATATTATTTTGGAGTTTTATGTAAACTTCAGGCCTATTTTTCTTTTTTTTTTTTATTGATTTTTTTATACATGTGTGCAGAAAATGCAAAAACAACTCTGGCAGCGAAAGGGTTAAAGCCGATTAGAAGAAAAAACTTTGGAGGCCACATGTTCCCTGTGGAGAGTGGAGTTCCAGTCTGCAGCCAGATATCATCGGGAAATACATATCTGACAGGAAACACGTCACCTCCACATCCATGTTTGTTTCTATCGTATGGAATGTATGGAATGTTTGTGGAGTGGAGGTCACATGCTTCCTGTCAAACGTGGTGCTCCACTCCCATCCCAGACTCATCTCGAATAACAAGGTAGGAATCTGCAACAAAGTTTATCAAAGTCCTTGTAATGTACAGACATCACCCAGAGGGGGAATGTTTTTTTCTCAACAAAAGTGGAGTTACGCGTTAATGATATCCATGTATGTAGTATATGCAGTATTGTGCAAACGTTTTAGATAGATGTGAAAACATGCTGTAAATTAGGAATGCAGAAATAGAAGTGTTAAAAGTTTTATTTTTATCAATTAACAAAATGGAAAGTAAATGAACAAAAGAGAAATCTAAATCAAATCAATATTTATTGTGACCACCCTTTGCCTTCAAAACAGCATCAATTCTTCAATTCTCCTAGGTACACTTGCACACAATTTCTGAGGAGCTCAGCAGGTAGGTTGTTTCAAATGTCATGTAAAACTAACCATAGATCTTCTGTGGATGTAGGTTAGATGATCTCACACAGGCTCTATGATGTTGAGATCAGGGCTCTGTGGGAGCCAAACCATCACTTCCAGCACTCCTTGGCCCGGATTCAGAAAGAATCGCGTATCTTTCTGCGGGCGTAGCGCATCTCATATGTGCTCAGCCGCCGTACTTAAGTCAAGCGAGTACCGTATTCAGAAACAATTTACATCCTTAGTTACGGCGGCGTAGCGTATATGGGCCAGCGTAAGCCCGCGTAATTCAAAGTAGGTTGGCAGTGGGCGTGTTTTATTAAAATGAACCGTGACCCTATGCAAATGAGGGGCCGAACAAACGGCGCATGCGCGCGCATGCTCAGAGTCACATCGCAAATACTCCCCAACATACATCGGCTCAATGCTTAGTCGACGTGAACGTAACTTACGCCCAGCCCCATTCACGTACGAGTTACGCAAACAACGTAAAATACGACGCTGTTCCGACGCTTCCGACGTCCATACCTTAACATGACTTACCCTGCTTTATGAGGGGTAAAGTTACACCGGACCGACACCTTACGTAAATGGCGTAGCTAAATCAGATGGGCGCAAGTACGTTTCTTAATCAGCGTATTTACCTAATTTGCATATTCTACGCATAAATCTACGGAAGCGCCCCTAGCGGCCAGCGTAAATATGCACCCAAGATACGACGGCTTAAGAGACTTACGTCAGTCGTATTTAGGAACAAAAACTAACGTAAATGCCTTTCTGAATAGGCGTAAAGATGCGACGGCGCACATTTAAAATTACGGCGGCGTATCTGGAGATACGCCGCCGTAAATCCTTTCTGAATCCGGACCCTTGTTCTTGCACCGAAGATAGTTCTTAATCACATTGGCTGTATGTTTGGGGTCGTTGTCATGCTGCAAAATTAATTTAGGGCCAATTACACGCCTCCCTGATGGTATGACATGATGGATAACTATCTGCCTGTATTTCTCAGCGTTGAGGACATCACTGATCCTAATCAAATCTTCAACTCCATTTGCAGAAATGCAGCCCAAAAACTAGCAATGAACCTCTACCGTGCAGTGGTGTAGCGTGGGTTGTCAGCACCCGGGGCAAGGCAAGAAATTTGCACCCCCTAACCTGCAGACTTTTATCACTCTTCAAGTCCCTTCCAACAAAACAATAGTACTGACCAAACTGATTCCTTTACTGACCATTACATACTACACTGACCACTATACTATACTGTCCACTACACTGAGAACTACACTGACCACTATACAGTCCACTATAGGGTAATGTCCACTACAATGTCCACTAAACTATACTCATCAGAACAGGACAGGCAAAACAAGCAACTGCTTGGGGCCCCGAGCTGGCCTGGGGCCCCAGCAGAGCGCAGCTTCCTATAAATGCTGGAGCCTGTAGCGTGGCCGAGCTCCTTTCCTAATTCCTCCTGCAGTCCGGCCGGGTACCGTATCCGCGTGGTACAGGAGATTCAGTTTCCTGTTCCCGGCCGGACTGACAGGAAGTGCACACACTCAGTGCTCACTTCCTTTCAGTCCGGCCGGGAACAGCAAACTGAATCTTCTGCAGCACGGTATGCGGTAAGGGGGGGTAAAAAGAACATGGGGGGAGGCAGTCAGAATAAGTACTAGCTGACGTTCGGCAGCAGCAGCTGTATGTGGCGGTATGCGGTAGGGAGGGTGGCAGCAGCTGTATGCAACGGTATGCGGTAGGGAGGGGAGGGGGGGCTAAAAAGAACATGGGGGGGAGGCAGTCAGAAGAAGTACTGGCTGATGTTCGGCAGCAGCCCCCCCCCGCTTATCTGGTTTATAGCAGAATACTTTTTTACACTTGTCAACTTACCCCCCCGCTTCTCAACTTGAAACTCAGCAACACCCCCTCCCCCGCTTCTTGCTTGGGGCCCCCAAATTCCTTCAAACGGCCCTGACTATACTGCACACTCTACTGAGAACTATACTGTACACTACACTGACCACTATACTATACTATCCACTATACTGAGAACTACACTGACCACTATACTATACTGTCCACTACACTGACCACTATACTATACTGTCCACTCAGATGACGTTCATGAGAACAAAACGCGTCAGGTTGAACACTGACCCCACTGCTTGACTGATTTTAAAGCGCTTGTTATGTTCACCTAAATGTGAGTGTAAACTTTTTAAATAAATACGGCAAGGTCATTTTTTACGGATTTATGCTATGTGCACCCTCGTTTTTTTCTTCTTGTTCCGTACATCTTGAAATGCTTGGATGATTCATCTTCACTATTGGAAGTGTCCATTATTAGAGATGTACAGAACTGTTCGCCGACGAATAATTTGCGGCGATTTTTGCGCATTCGCTGATGCGCGTGAACATATGCGCTGTTCGATCCGCCGCCTATTAATTAACATTGAGCAAACTTTGACCCTCTACCTCACAGTCAGCAGACACATTCCAGCCAATCGGCAGCATACCCTCCCTCCCTGACCCTCCCACCTCTCGGGCAGCATTCATTTTTGATTCATTTTAAACCTGCATTCTTAGTGAGAGGAGGGAGAGTGTTGCTGCTGCTGAATTTATAGGCAAATCTATAGCTAGGCTAGTGTTTTCAGTGTCCACTCCAGTCCTGAAAGACTCATCTGATCACTGCTGTAAGGACAGCACCCCAAAAAGTCCTTTTTAGGGCTAGTATATCAGTCTGCTTTTTTCCCCCTGTAATCTAATTGCAGTTGCCTGCTAGGCAGCGTGTGTGTGTCAGGATCACAGCGTACACTGTGCCCAGTGCCACCCACCACTCATCTATCTTGGTGGCACAGTAGATAACATTTTAAAAAAAAAATTGTTTTACTGCAATAGAATAGTAGTCAGTTGCCTGGCTGGCAGCGTGTGTCAGGGTACAGCGTACACTGTGCCCAGTGCCACCCACCACTCGTCTATCTTGGCGGCACAGTAGATAACATTTAAAAAAAAAATTGTTTTACTGCAATAGAATAGTAGTCAGTTGCCTGGCTGCCAGCGTGGGTCAGGGGTACAGCGTACACTGTGCTCAGTGCCACCCACCACTCATCTATCTTGGTGGCACAGTACATAACATTAAAAAAAAAAATTATTACTGCAATATAATAGTAGTCAGTTGCCTGACTGCCAGCGTGTGTCAGGGGTACAGCGTACACTGTGCCCAGTGCCACCCACCACTCATCTATCTTGGTGGCACAGTACATAACATTTAAAAAAAAAATTATTACTGCAATATAATTGTAGTCAGTTGCCTGGCTGCCAGCGTGTGTCAGGGGTACAGCGTACATTGTGCCCAGTGCCACCCACCACTCATCTATCTTGGTGGCACAGTACATAACATTTAAAAAACCCAAAAAATTGACTGCAATAGAAAAGTAGTCTGTTGCCAGCGTGTGTCAGGCTCATATTGTATACTGTGCCCACTTGCCCAGTGCCACCACTAATATATCTGGCATAGTATATTACATTTAAAAAGAAAAAACACAATTTTGACTGCAATAGAATAGCAGTTAGTTGTCTGTAGGCGTGTGTCAGGCCTACAGCGTCTACTCTGCCAACTTCTGCCAGTGCACAGTGCCACTCATATCTGGTGTCAAAGTAGCTTGCACCCATAGTACAACTAAACAAATAAAAAAAAATGACTGGCAGAGGCAGGCCACCCCGCAGGGGCTGTCGTGGTGCTGTGATTCCCTTTGGCCCTACAATAATGCCCAGTGTTCAGAGGCCATGTACCCTGAACTCGAAAAGTTCTGAGGACATAGTTGGCTGGCTAACACAGGACACCCAATCTTCTACAGCTTCCGCTCGTAACCTTGACTAGTGTTGAGCAGAATACGCCATATTCGATTTTGCGATATATATCGAATATATAGTTGAATATTCGAGATATATTCGCTAAATTCGAATATTCGTGATATTTTATCGAAATGAAATGATTGCGAATTTTCGCTATTGCGAATGCGAAAATAATTGCGAAATTTCGACAAATGCTGTAGGAGCACTCTGATTGGCTCAGAATATTCGTGATATTTTACAATACAAAATAATTGCGAATATTTGGCAAATGCGGAAGGAGCACTCTGATTGGCTCAGAATATTCTTGATATTTTACAATACAAAATAATTGCGAATATTCGGCAAATGCGGAAGGAGCACTCTGATTGGCTCAGAATATTCTTGATATTTTACAATACAAAATAATTGCGAATATTCGGCAAATGCGGAAGGAGCACTCTGATTGGCTCAGAATATTCTTGATATTTTACAATACAAAATAATTGCGAATATTCGGCAAATGCGGAAGGAGCACTCTGATTGGCTCAGAATATTCGTGATATTTTACAATAGAAAATAAAAAGTGTTTTGCATTGGTGGTGATTCTTTACTCTATCCATCTGTCACAGCCGTTTGTCAATCAAACACCTTGAAGATTGAACATGTTCATGCTGCATGCTTTGGACTTTTTTTCACTTCACATATCAAAGACATTTTTATGAAAGATTATTTTTCTATTATTGGGACTATATTTCTTTATATATTTGTTTCACTGTGTATTTCACAAGTTATTTGCGCTTGCTTATTTTATAATTTGCCCACATGTCTTGTCACTAGACATATTTTTTATTCTTGTAGAGCGACTCCATTTTCTGTCTTGTATTAATTTATGTTGTATAACATTTTTGAGTTGCTGCTGTATTCTCCCCTTTTTTTAAGGTATGCGCAATTTTTTCCTTCTTACAAAAAAAAATAATATCAAACATACAAATATTCATAACAGAAACATACACAAAGCCCCCCCCTTTTGCATCAGAGACAATCAGAGTTCTCCTACCACAGTTATCGAAAATTCGCAATCATTTTCGCATTCGCATTAGCGAAAATTCGCAATTTTTTTTTTTTATATTCGGCAACATAAAAGGATCGCCTCAGCTTAGCTACTCGGCCCAGGGTCTCTAATCATACCAGCAATGCTTTTAGACGTCGATAGAATGTGATCTGTTTTACAAATAAAATTGAAAAAATGCGAATATTCGGAATTGCGAATATTCACTGCGAAATTCGTAATATATCGCGAATACTCGAATATGCTATATTCGAGCCGAATATTCGCAATACGAATATTCGTGAGCAACACTAACCTTGACGCACCATCCTCCTCCAGCTCAGTTTCGGGCACCTCTCAGGTTACCACTCGCCCGCATGCCGCCACCACCAACACTAGCATCACAGCTGCATCACTTGATCTGTCAGAGGAGTTATTTACACATCAGTTGGAAGAAATGAGTGATGCGCAACCATTATTGCCAGAGGTTGTAGATAAAAGGGATATGACTCAGTCAGGCAGCATTACACACATGGACGTATGATGTGATGATGATGTACCCGCTGCTGCTTCCTTTGCTGAGTTGTCAGATACAAGTGAAGCGGTGGATGATGACGATGTGTCCGGAGATGTCACGTGGGTGCCGCTCGAAGAGAAGAAGAAGATGGGGAGACAGAGAGGAGGAGGAGACGAGTTGGAAGCAGGGGGAGGTCATCGCAAGGAGCTAGTGGCACAGTCAGACAGCATGTATCGGCACCCGAGGTCAGCCAGACAGCCCGCCAATCAACGCATGCTGTTGCCACCACCAGAATGCCGTCATTGCAAAGCTCAGCAGTGTGGAATTTTTTTGTGTGTCTGCCTCTGATAACAGTGATGCCATTTGCAACCTGTGCCAAAAGAAACTGAGTCGTGGGAAATCCAACACCCACCTAGGTAATAGTCAGTGTTGTGTAGTGGTCATTCAGGGGAGGGCTGGCAGCCTTAGGCCTGGGGGGCAAGTCCAGTCAAGTGGCCCATAGAGCGTGGAAAGGTGATGGATCGAGGAAAACAGTCTAAGATTTTTCATGATCACAAGAGGCCCCTCTTACATCAGAGTCCGCACAGAGCCCCCCCTTACATCAGAGTCCGCACAGAGCCCCCCTTACATCAGAGTCCGCACAGAGCCCCCTCTTACATCAGAGTCCGCACAGAGGCCCCCCTTACCTCACAGTCCGCACAGAGACCCCCCTTACATCAGAGTCCACACAGAGGCCCCCCCTTACATCAGAGTCCGCACAGAGCCTCCCATTACATCAGAGTCCTCGTGTCTGTGCAGAGAGAAGGGGATGTCAGCACTAGTGTGCACTGAGGCTGAGCTATGTGTGAAACAAGACATAGCTCAGCTCTGCAGCCATCTACCTCGGAGCCGACACAGGCATGGCTGCACAGTGGAAGGTGAGCAGCGGCCATGACCTGTGTTAACAGAGCTCCAGCAGGTCTATTCCTGCACTGCAAAAACAGCATTTGGTAGTGGCAGCCGGTGGCTGTGCATAGTGTCACCAGCCCGGGGGGAGATTTCCACCCTGCCCCCCCCTGCCAGCCCTCCCCTGTGGTCATTGTAGTGTGTAGTGTATGTTTTAGTTATTACTACACTGACAAGTGCATGAGTTTTTTAAACATGCTGCAACCAGTAGTAGTAGACACAGTAGTAGTAGTAACATACTACTGAATATCTCAAACAAATAGCATGCATATATTCATTGGTCCAAGATGTAGTGCAGGCATAACTACCTTTAATGGCAAGATAACTGCACTGTTAAAGATTGGCAAGTTTTGCTTTTTTTTTTTATATAGCTGCCTGGGGTTTAGTTTTAAAATTGATTCTGCGCTACCAGCAAAGGAAACCATGTCTGCAGTGTGGAAATATTTTAAAGTTTCTGATCAAGACCCCAAATTTGCAATCTGCAGTCTTTGCTTGGCAGCAATTTCAAGAGGGGGTACAGTGCCAAGGCATTTTTCAACAACAGTTTTTTTTTTAATTCTTTATTTTATACAATTTTCTTAACAGGAGTTCCAAATAGTTATGCGCCGGAAGAGAGAGAGAGGGGAAGGTGAAGGGGTTTCCTTGAATACAAGGAAGTGTATCACATTTAGGGGGGCCCGGGGGCGAGAGTCCTGGTTAAGGTTTTTCGATGGAGCCACGTATGACCTCCACAGGAGGGTGTCCCCCCTTTTCTCCTTCCCTTTTTCTCCTTGTCTTTACCTGCCCTTCTATCACCACCCTACCTCACCACTTAATTTTCACTCCACTTTTCAGTTGATCATTTTTTATCACCGGTTGACACCACGTCACTTGCACCTACCTTTTTATCCACTGTCCTGGGCTTAGTATATTAATTATCTTCCTTATCTCACTTATCCGATGAGCAGGTCCATCCGTCTATTGCGTACCCCCTGGTCGTCACACGGGACCTTCTGTGGTGGCAACCACCCTCCTCGCTTGTTGTTGGGGGTTTCTTAGGTGAGCAGCTGAGTCCTTTATTCCCCAATGTACCCTGTTTAATTGTTGTTTAATATATAACTGTTTGAAGCTTTGTCATTTTAATTTTAGACCTTCTTCTGATGAAGCGGCTGAAGCCGCGAAACTAGTAAAGATGTTCGATATGACTTTCAACCCACTGTTCCTCTCCCCCCCCCTGGGGACCATTACATTGGAGTTGTGTTGGTCGTTTAGTTTTTTAACTCTGTACCCCTTCTTTGTGTCTTTATTAATACTGTATTCAATAAAATGTTTTTATCATTTACCTGTTCCTTTCCATATTTCATATCCATGTTACCAGTACCGCGATAGTCCAATTTTGGCCCAAAACCCCCCCTTAATTGGCTCTTTGGTTTGGGGACCTCAGAACAAATCTTTCTATACCCCCTCTATATAATGAAAACCCTTGCTGAGAAACATTTTTATTTATGTATGCTTTACGTATGTTTGTGTCAATAATTAATATTATTTTTAATACCTCCAATGGTTAAGGCCTGAATTGATCAGGTGGATTCTGTGGTTATTCATGTTGGATGAGGAGTATCAACCCCAGCCAGCCAGCAGTCACCCCTAGCCCCCTGCACATGAAGAAATGCCCACCCCATTCATACCCTACACCCTATTCATAACCTGCCCTATACCCTATGCGGATTAAGAGATGACTACATCTTTTACATGGAAATCTTCTTTGTTCATCTTTGTTGTTCAAATACCATGGGATGTGCTTAGATGACTAAGGGCGGACTCCTGCTGGAAAGTGTTCCTGGGAATGACACCTTAAGGGCTAGCCAAATGACGCACACCCACGGTCTACAAAATTCCAATGAGCACCACATGAGAGAGATCCAAATGCCAGCCCGAAGTCTAGCCCAATGCATCAGTTCCAGTTTGTCTGTGGATATTGAGTTCTATTCTTACAGTGAGGCAGGGTTTGGGGTAGAGGATCTCTGTAAAATATGGATGAACACAGACAGAATCGACCCAAAGGTTTTGGGAAAAGTTGAGGAGAATGAGAATCGTAATGTGGAAATTTCCTTTTCCTTCCTTTTTATGAATTGAATGGACATTCGGAAGCCATACAAGAGACTTTCTTTCTGTGTATTTTTTGGGACTATTTATATGTGGCGTGAAGGCTATCATGTCCCTCCCACTTGCTTTTATGGACTGTCACGCCCATGTCATGCACCTTCCTCTTCCCCCTTTGTATTTCATGGACAATTGCTATGCTGCTGAGATTATGTGTTTGTTGTTTTAAATTTTTACATGCTTAATGTGGTGATACATTTGTGGGAAAGAGGCCCAGGTGGATGTCAGGGGCATATGTCAGGGGGCATATTGGGTTTGTAGAGGATTGTTGTAATTGGGCCTTCTCATGAATACACAATGTATTGTAGAATAAGATCTGGGAATATGTTCAGCCATTTCATTATACAAAATAGCTTAGATCTGCACCTGTCAGCTGATGTTTGGAAAGATGCTGGCGTAAGCACTATACTAAAATATATCATTATCTGGAAAAGGATGATTCATCACCAGATGGCATATACCTGATTATATTGGCTGTTTTCACCTGAGCACCCAACCTGCTGGCTATTCCCAAGACCTGGACACAGGGCCGGAGATCCCATCCCGCCCAAGTCTCTGCAGGATCTCCAAACCACACAGCCCCATTCAAACTTGGCAAAGCCCGGAGAAAGCTGCCAAAACAGTTTTCTCCGTTTTAAAGTTATGCTGTGAAGTTCTGCAGTCCACTGACATGCAGACTCTGTGTCAGTTTTTGCTGCGTTTTTATGGTGACCGGGACCCTCACTATTACAATAGATAAAGGAAACACTTCTTTATATATATATATATATATATATATATATATATATATATATATATATATATATATATATATATATATATATATAATATATTTTTTTTTTCTCTTTTTCCTACCCCCTAAGTTAAGGGAGGTAAATTTGGAATCACAGATAAACAAGTAGAAGAAGACACATAATAAGTATAAGACACATAGAAAACACAATAAAATCACAGTAACAAAGCACTTAAATATAGAGATATGAATATATCCTTTAAAAGCACAACACACCCCTTATTCCATTCTCCTCAGTTGCCTCCTCTACTTCCTTTTTTCTCCTTTTTTTTTTTTGTTCCTTTTTACCCCCCCCTTTTTTTTTGCCTTTTAGAATTTTGAGGAATCGAAGAAACCACCATTCAGTAAAGAAAGTGATTAAAGGGTCACTAAATGATTTTTTTTTTTAATCTAAATAGCTTCCTTTACCTTACTGCAGTACTGGTTTCATGTCCTCATTGTTTGTTTTTGCTTTGAAGTAGCTGTAATTCTGCTGTGATCTCCACACTTCCTGCTCGTCTGTTTCCTTATAACCATCGTACTGGGAGCTTTTCACGGTGGTCTAAGCTGTCATTACTGTGTGTCTAAATCTTCCCAGAACCAATCAGATTCATTTTAAAAACAAAACACTGCCCTGGATTTGTTTGTTTTTGTTCTGTGTGTCTCTCTACTTCACAGAAACATAAAGCCAGTTTAAAAGTGAAAGTGAAAGTGAAACTAGAGGCACATTATATGATTGATTTTTATCTACTTTTAATCATTTTTAAAAGGAATCGGTTAACTTTTATGTCTCTATAACCTGTAAACAGTCATTTCAGCCAAAATTTTTTTTTCCTTTAGTGACCCTTTAAGGAGGTGTTTGTAAGTGTCAATGAAATATTAAGTGTTAAACAAAAAAAATAGAATATGATATATACTATATACCATAGATATTTTAATTGCTATTATTCTTGTCCCTCACATACTTCATGTAAAGTCTGGCCCCCTTGCTCCTTTCTTAAATATTATATTAAAGCATATTCATGTGTTAGAATGGCCCAGTCAAAGTCCAAACCTAAATTTAACTGAAAATCTGAGGAAAGAATTGAAAATTGCTGTTCACAGACGCTCTCCATCCAATCTGACAGAGCTTGAGCTATTTTGCAAAGAAGAATGGGCAAAAATGTCACTCTCTAGATGTGCAAAGGTGGTATAGACAAACCGAAAAAAACTTGCAGCTGTAATTGCAGCGAAAGGTGGTTCTACAAATGCATGCCACACTTTTCAGATATTTATTTGTAAAAAAAATAATTAACTAAATTAACGCCTTAACGCCGGCCGCACGACTATTTACGTCCGCAAAATGGCACGGACAGGCAGATGGGCGTATATATACGTCCTTGCTGAAGAACGGGGGGGGGCGTATGTAAACACTGCTTCCCCGTGCTTCACTGTGGCGGCGTATCGATCGAGTGATCCTTTTTATAAGGGAGACTCGATCGATGACGTCAGTCCTACAGCCACACCCCCCTACAGTTGTAAACACACACTAGGTGAACCCTAACTCCTACAGCGCCCCCTGTGGTTAACTCCCAAACTGCAACTGTCATTTTCACAATAAACAATGCAATTTAAATGCATTTTTTGCTGTGAAAATGACAATGGTCCCAAAAATGTGTCAAAATTGTCCGAAGTGTCCGCCATAATGTCGCAGTCACGAAAAAAATCACTGATCGCCGCCAATAGTAGTAAAAAAAAAAAAAAATTTATAAAAATGCAATAAAACTATCCCCTATTTTGTAAACGCTATAAATTTTGCGCAAACCAATCGATAAACGCTTATTGCGATTTTTTTGACCAAAAATAGGTAGAAGAATACGTATCGGCCTAAACTGAGGAAAAAAAATAAATTTTATATGTTTTTTGGGGATATTTATTATAGCAAAATGTAAAAAATATTGGATTTTTTTCAAAATTGTCGCTCTGTTTTTGTTTATAGCGCAAAAAATAAAAACTGCAGAGGTGATCAAATACCACCAAAAGAAAGCTCTATTTGTGGGGAAAAAAGGACGCTAATTTTGTTTGGGAGCCACGTCACACGACCGCGCAATTGTCTGTTAAAGCGACGCAGTGCCGAATCGCAAAACCTGGCCTGGGCATTTAGCTGCAAAATGGTCCGGGGCTTAAGTGGTTAAATAAAATTTTTATAATTTTCCTTCCACTTCACAATTATGTTTCACTTTGTGTTGGTTTATCACATAAAATTCCAACAAAATACATTTACGTTTATGGTTGTAACATGTTGGAAAATGTCAAGGGGTATGAATACTTTTTCAAGGCACTGTAACTAAAACAAGGTTTAAAACATTTTTTTTTATATCTAAAATAATGTGCCACTGTTTTTAGCTTATATGATTTTTTTTCAGCAATAAAATACTCTAAATACATTTTAGAATGAACATTAAGGCCCCTTTCACACATAATGTCCGTTTTTGACGGACTCCATTTGCTCAGTGGGGATCGCTCCGTTGATGTCAGGTCCATCTCTGCTCACTGTGGATAGACGGACCCCTCAGCTCTCTGCTCTCGGGGGATCAGATGAAAACAGATCCGTCTGTCCGTTTTCATCTGATCTGATCTGCCGGACGGATGGAAAATAGGGTTTCCATCCGTCTGAATTTAGCGGACAGGTCACCACTGACATCTGTCGCTCCATAGAACTGTATGGAGCGTCTGTTCAGGTCCGCCTAAAAAACTGACAGACGGACCTTAGGAACCTTAGGAATGTGTAAAAGGGGCCTTAGGAATCTAGTGTTAAATTACATACTGTATTTTTTATAGTCTTTCTTATCTTACGATTACTATCTGCGAAACATAACATAAGCCCTAGCAAATTTTTCTGCACTGGTTAAACCTAGTAAACCTACAGTTAATGTTTAATGTGCACGTGATTGTGCCCTTTGTCACAATGTACTAACACACCTTTTGCCTTTATATACAGGTAGTTGCACAAGAAATTACCATTCTAACTTTTCTTTGCAAGAGTGAGACATGGCACTAACTAAGCAAACAAAGGAGCGGGAACAACTGATGAACATGTTATTTACACCAGACAAAACATCGCCAGAGGATTTACTGTTTGATTATAAGGGGATCTTGTACCTTCGTACTGTCTGCAGTGAGGAGCTATTGAAAACACTGGAAACATTTGAAGCCAGGGAGGATGATTTATTGATTACTTGCTCTCCCAAATGTGGTGAGTACACATACTCAATATAACTGTACAATTTTACATTTTAATTAAACCTTTTAAGTCCAAACAATAGAAAATAAGTTCCATACCCACCTACATTCACTTCCTTTCAGACACTTTAAGGCCTCGTACACACAGACGGACTGTCCGCTGAAAAAGGTCCGCCGGACCGTTTTCAGCAGACATGTCCGCCCGGAGATTTCTGTCTGATGGTTGTACACACCATCAGACAGAAATCCGCGCGTACACGATACGCGGTGACGTGGCCGCGCCATCGCCGCAACGATTACGCGGTGATGTGCGCGGCCCTGGAAGGTTAATGCTTCCACGCATGCGTCGAATCACTTCGACGCATGCAAGGGATGGCGGCCGAGCGGACATGTACGGTGAGTCTGTACAGACGACCGAACATGTCCGATGGACAGGCTTCCAGCGGATATGTTTCTTAGCATGCTAAGAAATTTTTGTCCGCTGGGAAAACGGTCGGCTGGACAAATGCCCGCTGGAAATCTGTCCGGTCGGCCGTACACACGACCGAACATGTCTGCTGAAACTGGTCCGCAGACATGTTCGGTCGTGTGTACGGGGCCTAAGAGTTTACACAGGCATATACATCAGCGGTCAGGATTAATTTCCTCCCACACTCCAAAGCAGTGTTTCTCAAATCCAGTCCTCAAGGTGCCCCAACAGGTCATGTTTTCAGGCTTTCCATTATCTTGCACAAATGATTTGATCAGTTTCACTGCCTTAGTAGTTACCACAGCTGTTTCATCAGAGGGAAATCCTGAAAACATGACCTGTTGGGGCGCCTTAACTCCCCTGGCGGTATTCCCGAGTCTGACTCGGGGTTACATTTCTGTGCTGCGATCGGTAACCTCGAGTCAGACTCAGGATCGCCTCGCTGAATCCACAGGCATGGTTTACTTACCTTGTCCCTGGATCCAGCGATGCCACCGCGCTGTGTGAGCGAGTGGGTGCTCGCTCGATTCACACAGTGCCTCTGTGTGCCGCTGATCTCCGTTCCCTGCGATGTTACGATGCATGGGGGCGGAGAACAGCGCCAAATTCAAAAAGGTAAACAAACACATTACATACAGTATACTGTAATCTTATAGATTACAGTACTGTATGTAAAAAATACACACCCCTCTTGTCCCTAGTGGTCTGCCCAGTGTTCTACATGTACTTTTATATAATAAAAACTGTTCTTTCTGCCTGCAAACTGTAGATTGTCCATAGCAACCAAAAGTGTCCCTTTATGTCAAAAATGATTTTAGAGCAGCTAGAAAACAGCGATAATAAATTATAATCACTTGCAGAATTGTGCGATAGTGATTTGTGGGGAAATTCGTCATAAAAAAATAAAAGTAATGACAGCGACAATTCTGCAACTGAGCAAATTTCAGTGATTTTGAGTTACATTATTGAATAATTTTTATTATAATTATATTATTATTTGTTATAATTATTTATAATTATTTATTATATTTAGTTTTTAAAAAAAAATCATACCCGGGATGCCTACTAGACTCTTGTTTGGTCAGATTTAAGTGAGTTTTTCCTAAAAATTACAGGCCTACAATGTAAAACGCCAAATTTCCTTGCAAATAATGGTACCGCTTTCAGCACCTAAAATAATCATACCGCTAGGGAGGTTAAAGACTGGAGTTGACAAACACTGCTCCAAAGACATGCTGGTAGGTATTTGGCCCCTGTCAAAAAGGGTTCCTACTATGATATTCTACTGAGCGTGCCCATAATGGCTGCCTCAGTCTGACCCAACAGAAGATAAAAGCACTTTGAGTTCCCAGGGAGAAAAGTGCTATAGAAATATTAACTAATAAATCTGCTTATTCAACTCACCAGCTCGTGTGAGATAGCCCCTACCCAGTCTTTCTTTGGATAATGAGCAATTGGCATGCAAAGGTGGAGCACTTTTTGGATCTTTCCCTAATTGTACCATAGATACGCCAGGACGGGTCATGGGCTGCCCCAGGACTACACAATTTTTTGGGTTATTATTTGTTGAGGATTATTTTGTTACTACTTTTAGCATCTTTGCTGGGTCACTTTGAAAAATGTGGTAGTCCAGGAGATTCACAACTATTTTCAAGTTAGTGCTACAGAACATCCTATTATTTTGCACACACACACTAATGCACCTTACATACGACCAAGTTTTTCTGACGGGAAAACTGGGAGGAGAGCTTTTGGCCGGGAATCCTGGCTGTGTGTATGCTCCCTCGCAGTTTTTGCGACGGGAAAACTGCCAAACCCCTCGGCAAAAAAAGAGAACCAGCTCTCTTTTTCCCGTCGGGATTCCCAACAGACTTTTTCCTGTGGGAAATCCCGAGCGTGTGTACGGGGCAATAGAGTATGTATCTTTTTATTCCTATTTATTTTTGGATTCACGTTTTTATATTATGTTATTTATTAATTTATTTTTGCTCTGTTGGACCCATTTCTCTACAATAGAAGTTTCTATTTAGAATTCCTATAGTATTTAAACCAATACTATCATGTTTACCAAATGAATAATATAATCCATGGTTAGTGTCCGCTTGCTCTATCTTGTGTATATTTTGACTGATATTGATCTGATATGTTTGTAATTTTGCAGAGATCCTCATGTATTTTCTGGGGGATATTAAATGATTGTATGGATTAGGACACTGATGTCTTGCCTTTTATCATTATCATATCATTTCTATATTGTGATTTTTTCATTTGTAGTGTGATTCATATGTAATTTCTTGGGGCTGGTTATGTATACAGTTAAAGTGGTACTAAACCCAAAAGAAGCGTTTATTATATTGTGGCTTACTAATTCTTAAATGTGATGGCCGCATTTATTTTATTTTTTAGGCTTTCTTTCTTTTATTTTCATCTGGTGATCAGGCTAGTAAGAATAAACTCTCTTGAAAAAGTATCAGTTACATGGATGAGACAAACCATTTGTGTCTCTAAGGCCGGGTACACACGGGCAAACATGTACGATGAAACCGGTCCCTCGGACCGTTTTCACCGTACATGTCTGCCCGGGGACTTCTGTACGATGGCTGTACTAACCATCGTACAGAAGCCCGCGTGTAAACAATACGCGGGGCGTGTCCGCGCCGTCGCCGCGACGATGACGTGGCGATGACGCGGCGACATGGGCGGGCCTGCCTTTTAAATGCTTCCACGCATGCGTCAAAGTCATTCGACGCATGCGAGGGACAGCGGGCGCTCGGACATGTACGGTAGGTCTGTACTGACGTCCATACATGTCCGAGCGGGCAGGATTCCAGCGGACGGTTTAAAAACAAGTCCAGGAATATTTGCCCGCTGGGAAAAGGCCCGGCGGGCAAATGTTTGCTGGAATTCTGCCCGCTCGCGCCTACACTTGACCGAACATGTATGCTGAAACTGGTCCGCGGACCAGTTTCAGCATACATGTTTGGTCGTGTGTATGGGGCCTTACTCCCCTCCCTGCAGGTTAATAATGCTATTGTCCAAAGGTGCCCAGTGTGTTCCATCATTGAGAGTGGGGGGACTCTAAAGGCCCCGTATACACACCATATGAAAATTGGATGGAAAAATTTGTACGAACAGCTGTCTGCCGATTTTCGAATCGTTAGTACGGTGCTTTCGACAGCCGATTTTGCTTTTTAATCGGACAAAAGCTGGATGTGCAGACTATAAAATTTTTGTCGGATGTAAACTCAACGTCCGATTTTTCTATTCATTAGTACGGTTTTCTTACGAAAAAAATCGTAAGAGCAAGACTATGCATGCTCAGAAATTAAAAAATACAAAACTATTGAACACATTACGTCACTTCTGACGTATTCTGTTGTTACGAAAAATGTTCATATTGTGAGTAACCTCTTTACTTTGACATGAGACTAGCATGCCACAAAAAACTGACTTTCGGTCATCTGAAAATCTAAGCGCTTGTACGGGGCTTAATATAGGAGATGTGTTACCGGCCAGATCACCAGGTGAAAACAGAGGGAAAAAGAAAAATGTATGCAGCCACCACATCTAATGATTGGTAAGCTGTAATATATAACATTTTTGGATTTAATGCAGCTTTAATTTGCTTAGAAAATATTTAGCGGGGGGAGTGGCTTAGCAATGGCGGAGTAGAGGAGACACGCGCTGAGCACGGACCGAGCCTCTCCATAGTATGTAACCAAACTGGGAAAAGTCTGGATGTTAGAAGCCCTGAAAATACCCCCGGAACTACCCCCGAAAAGCCTGGGAGTTTAAGACAGAGGCGAGATGTATATGCCGATATATACTGAGAAGCTGAGTGTGAGCAGTGAGAAGCCCGGATGCCTGAAGCTAGACGCCATGAAAAGTAGGTGAGCTTATGATAGAGGCGGGCTGTGTGTAAGAAATATATTTTAGATCTTATTTTAGATCTTTGTGATCATATCGAGCAGACGGGATTTAGACTCTGGGGGCCGGTCAGTGCACACTCTGGAGGGTGTTACGGGATGAATGTAGCTAGGAAAAAAACGGAAGTGAATCCGCAGCAAAAGCTACATACGAAGACACTGCTGGCTCCACTGACACAGCCCGAGATAAAAGACTATGGGCCAGATCCACAGAAGAATTACGCTGGCGTATCTATTGATACGCCGCATAATTTCAAATTTCCTGCGTCGTATCTTTGTTTTGTATTTACAAAACAAGTTACAACTGCATCTGGGCTCGATCTGACTGGCGTACGTCTTAGTACGCCATCGGATCGTAGGTGCATTTTTCCGCCGGCCGCTAGGTGGCGTTTCCGTAAAATTCCGCGTCGAGTATGCAAATTAGCTAGTTACGGCGATCCACGAACGTACGTCCGGCCGGCGCATTTTGTTACGTTGTTTGCGTTCGGCTTTTTCTGGCGTATAGTTACCCCTGCTATATGAGGCATACTCAATGTAAAGGAATTGGCCGTCGTTCCCGCATCTAATTTTGAATTTTTTACGTCGTTTGCGTAAGTCGTTTGCGAATAGGGATTTGCGTAGAATGACGTCACCGTTGTAAACATTGGCTTGTTTCGGTTTAATTTCGAGCATGCGCACTGGGATACCCCCACAGACAGCGCATGCGCCGTTAAAAAAAATGGCGTTTACGTCGGGTCACAACGTATTTACACAAAACACGCCCCCATTACATCGATTTGAATTGCGCGCCCTTATGCCGCCAAAGATACACTACGGCGCGCATTCTTTGAGGATTAAAAAAAAAAGTAAGTTACGGCGGCGTAGTGTATCTTAGATACGCTACGCCCGGCGCTAATATGCGCCGATGTACGTGGATCTGCCCCTATTTCTAACGCACACGGGCAGCTACAGCTACAATAAGGGCTTCAATTGTGGAGACAAGGGGGTCAGAGTTTCCGGAGATACCAAGAGTAGCACCTCGAATGAGCCTTACCTCCTCACGAGAAACGGGGGGGCAAGAGCAGGGAGAAATAAGCTGCCAGGACAATAGGAATATGCCTGAAAATATCTCAGGTGAACTAGACCTGATGGCGATCCTGCAGGCACTTCCCATACGGGATGAGATGGCTATCCTGCAGGCGCTCCCGACAAGAGATGAGATGGAAACTCTGGTGACCCGGCTTGAAGAAGGTCATCGGAAGGAATTACAGTTAATAAGATCTGAAGTGCAGGCCCTGTCAGATAAAATCTCAATAGAAGGGATGCGAATGGTCAAACTGGAAGATTGGGTGTCCAGGCTAGAGGGGCTGGAAAAAAAGCAGTCCTTATATGGATCACAGAACTCAGCGATATATCTGAAATTTGAAGAGATTGAGGATCGAAGTCGGAGACTAAATCTCAGGTTTAGAGGGATCTCGGAAGAGATGGAGGGAGAATCCCTACATACAGCAGTAAATACAATATGCCGACAGCTTGGGGTTGAATTAACACAATTAAAAGCAATTTAAATTTGATAGACTACACAGGGCCCTGGGGCCACGGTCCACAGACCCTACAAGACCCAGAGATGTTATTGGCCGACCATTATCACTATGCCCACAAAGAAATGATTAGCCGTAAGGCATGGGAGGCAAAGTCAATAAGATTTGAAGAAATGACAATAAAAATCTTGCCAGATCTCTCATGGGCTACGTTACAACGGAGGGCACAACTACTACCGCTTTTAGAAAAAATTTAATCTGCAGGTGGAACCTATAGCTGGGGATATCCTATTGCACTTTTTGTTAAGAAAGGGTCACTCTCCTTCCTACTATCAGAGCCGTCAGAGCTCCCTGACCTGTTTAATTTTGTGGGTATAGAACAGTTTAAGGGACCAGAGTGGCTGCAGCCAATACAGAGAACACATCGAAAAGGAGGCCCACAAACATCAAAAGATCGAGAGTCACAGCGCAGAAGATCGGCGGAAAATAGGAATGAATCATAGAGACTGAGTCAGGAAAAAACGTGAGTTAAAAGTGTAAAACAGAAGGAGAAATTACGGCCGTATAAGAGTGTGACTAGATATATGACTGATCCTAATACTGCCTTTGCCGGCCGTTTAACACTTTCCCCCCTTTTTTTTTTTTTTTGTGTGTTTTTTTTTTTTTCCTTTTTTTTTTTCTCCTCCTCCTGTACTCTGCTATATTTTTTAGTAGTGTTTCATATAAGGAGTGAAAGGGGAGGGGAGAAAGGGGAGATACAGATGGAATCCACTTCCATTCTTTTTTTTTGTTTGGCCTCTCTCTCTCTCTTTTTTTTTTGGTCTCCAGTAGGAGCTATCTCTTATGGACATATTAAGCTGAATCCCAGTCTCGTGATCCCTAATTTTTTTTTCTCTTTTTTTTTTTGGGCAGGATTGATGTGAACTATTTAAAAACTAAAAATATATTAAATATTTAAATATTTGTGTTGCTCATCTATTGGGATGTCCAGTTTTGAAAACCCATAGAGGTGATTTTAGAGACAAAAGAAATAGAAATGGGTATATTAAGTTGGAATACAATATGATACATATATTTAGGACAGGACTGTATATAGGCAAATTATGTTAGGATATGCATCCTCCTTTTTTATTTTTGTTGGGGTAATGAGGGGTGGGTCACTGGATAGTTTGCATATGAGACAATATCACGGGGTTGTCCCTTTTTTTTGGGGAGGAGGGAGAAGTGTGGGAGTAGGAATTAAGAGGGAGAAGAGGTGGGTGGAATGGGGATTGGGGGGGGGGGGGGGGTCAATCAAATGCATGTAATATATTTCCCACAATTTGCCACATAATATATATATATATATATAAAAATGTTTTAAATTAAAATATAGAATACACTATCTACACCAGGGGTGTCAAACTGGCGGCCATCCAGCTGTTGCAAAACTACAAGTCCCATGAGGCATTGCAAGGCTGACAGTTACAAGCATGACTCCCACAGGCAGAGGCATGATGGGAATTGTAGTTTCGGAACAGCTGGAGGGCCGCCAGTTTGACACTCCTGATCTACACGATATTCACTAGGAGTAAAATGATTTTCCGGGGGGAAGGGAGATGGGGTTTATAGGAAGATAAATATATTTATACACACATGGGAAGAGGGTAACACATTTGGGGTTATATTTGAGGTTAAGAGGGCTTATATGCAGATCCTTTAGCTAAAGTATAAAGAGGGATCCATGAAAGTATGTAGAGGAGGAGCTTTACTGAAAGGGGGAGGGGGAAGTGGGACAGGAGAAGAATTAAATTGGAATAAAATGTAAATGGGTTATATGAAATTAATTGAAATAAATGATCTAGCAATATATGAATATTATGAATTTCCATCAATGAGATAGTGGGGCGTAATATATATGGAGAGAATTCAGATACGAAGAGGGTAGAATTGTGTGTATTTATAAGTATAAGGAGGAGATTTAGAGGGGGGAGGATTGAGAGGGGATTGAGAGAGGAGGGCGGATGGTAGGAAAGGAAAAGATAATGTAGATTAAAGATTAGTCAGATATCTGGATAGAGATTAGAAAGGGAAGGAGAGGAAAAGGGGAGTTGGAAGGCAAATGAGTTAAAGAGTTAAAACTTCTTAACACAGACATAGGATTTATCCAGGAAACACATTTTAAAGAGGGGGTATATCCCTATCTTCAAAATAGGCATTTCCAGAATGTATATAAGGAGGCTAAAAGTAAAGGAGTGGCTATTTTAATATCAAACAGAATACTGTGAGCTTTAACGGATAAATATGTAGATCCGGGAGGGAGATTTCTTTTTCTTAAAGGTGCAATAGGCAGAGAGAAGGTACCATTAGCTACTATATACGCACCGAACGTACATCAAGACAGTTTCCTAGCTAAGGTGCTTTCTAAATTGATGAACTTCAGAGAGGGAAAGTTGATATGTGGCGGAGATTTAAATATCCCCTTGGATCCAAAAGCAGATACCTCTGGGGGGGTTTCATCGGTACCCAGGAAACGTATTATACGGAAATTACATGAATTACAGCTAGTAGATGGGTGGCGCATCTTACACGCAGGAGAAAAGGATTATACGTACTATTCGAATCCACACCAAACATATTCAAGAAAAGACCTTTTTTTGATACCCCATCAGTTGCTACATTTAATACAGGAAATTTCAATAGGGAACATAACATGGACAGACCATGCACCAGTTATGATGGTAACCTTGGAGGGGGGAACTCGGTCATCAGATTGGAGATGGAGGTTAAATGAGAGCTTATTACAGAACCCTCAAATAATGGAAGATGTAACAAAAGAAATAATGTGGTATTTCCAGATAAACGACAATGAAGAATGTGACCCAGGAATAATATGGGAAGCCCATAAATCTGTAATTCAAGGGGTCCTAATTAAACACGGCTCCCAAGTTAAAAAGGCAAGAGAAGAACAAATAAAAGAACTGTTAGAAAGGATACAGAGACTAGAGATACAGCATAAAAAGAAGACAGAAATAGGTATAGGAATTGAATTAACACATCTCAGGCCCCGTACACACGAGAGGATCCATCCGCTGAAAAATCTCAGCGGATCGGTTTCAGCGGATAGATCCCCTGGTGTGTACGTTCCAGCGGATATTTATCTGCGGATATTTCCGATTTCCAGCAGATAAAAATTTGTAAGCATGCTAACAAATCTATCCGCTGGAATCGGCTCCAGCGGATCGATCCGGTGGTCTGTACAGACTCACCGGATCGATCCGTCCGAACCCGTCCCTCGCATGCGTCGTAATGATTCGACGCATGCGTGGAATTGCTTATATGACAGCGTCGCGCACGTCGCCGCGTCATCATCGCGGCGATGGCGCGACACGTCAATTCGGCGCGGATTTCGATCCGATGGTGAGTACACTCCATCGGATCAAAATCCTCAGAGGATTTATCCGCGGAAACGGTCGTGTGTACTAGGCCTCAGAAGACAAGTAGCAAATCTCCTCCGAAGCGGTTTTACAATACGCGCAAAGAACGACATACAATTCAGGAGATAAATGTGGGAAATAATTAGCAAAAAAATTACAGACACGGTCATATGTCCCATTTATTAAAACAAAAGCAGACCAAAAACTTTACCTTTCAAAAGAAATAGCGCAAGAATTTAGGGAATAATATGCCTCTTTATATAATCTTCAAGGGACAGTGAACCCCCCTGGGTTGGTGGAGAAATATTTATCTTCTTCATGCTTAACTAGACTAACATCTCAAGAAAGAAGGAATTTAGGAAAACCAATTACTTTGGAAGAAGTGCAAACAATAATGAAAACAATAAAACATGGTAAGGCGCCAGGCCCAGACGGGTTAAATATACAATATTATAAAAGCTTTAGTACACAACTGGGGACATATATGACCAAGGTATTTAATGCAGTTGGACATACAGGGTCGCTACCACCAGAGGCTGTAATGGCGCATATTACAATCATCCCTAAAGAGGGGAAGGATCCAGGGATATGTAGTAGTTACAGACCAATATCCTTATTGAATGTTGACCTAAAATGAATGACAAAGATCCTGGCATCCTGCATACAGACCCAGCTATCAAAACTTGTCCACCTAGATCAAGTAGGGTTTATACCAACTAGAGAAGCGAGAGATAGTACCATTAAAGTGTTAAATTTGATACATCAAGCAAATAAAAAAAAGATATCCAGTGTGTTTCTGAATACGGACGCAGAGAAAGCATTCGATAGAGTTAATTGGGAATTTATGCTGGAGACCTTTAGGGCTCTTTCACACGTCCGTTCCGTTCGTCCGTTTTTTGGACGTCTATTAACGGACCGCAATGCTTCCCTATGGGTTAACGTCCGTTAGCGGATGAGCATCCGCTAACGTCCGTTAGCATCCGTCTGCATTAAGTTCAGTTTTTTGGACGGAAGAAAACCCTATTTTTCTTCCGTCAAAAAAAACGGAACGGACGAAAAACGGACGTTAGCGGATGATCCGTTTACCATCCGATCCGCTAACATCCGTTTTTCATCAAAATATGTAAAAAGCCACAAAAAAAAAAAAAAAAACAGATGGAAAAACTGATGGAAAAACTGATGAAAAACTGACAGAAAACGGACAAAAAACGGACGATAAACTGATGGAAAAACGGATCAGCTGATGAAAAATAAACTGATCTAAAAAACTGAGCTGACGTGTGAAAGAGCCCTAAAACAAATGGATCTGGGAGAGAGGATGGTACAGTGGATAGCGGGAGTGTATGCGGGGCCCAGAGCCTTAGTAAAAGTAAACGGGGTGTACACTAGAACCACTGTTAAATAAGATCCGACCAGGGTCAGAGACTGCAGACATTGTACATGAAAGGGTCAGAGACTGCAGACATTGTACAGGAGAGGGTCAGAGATTGCAGACATTGTACAGGAGAGGGTCAGAGATTGCAGACATTGTACAGGAGAGGGTCAGAGATTGCAGATATAACATAAGAGAAGGTCAGACTGTAGTCATAACACAGGAGATGGTCAGAGACTGCAGACATTATACAAGTGTGTCCTAGCAGTGAGCAGTGTGGAAAAACATTGATCACTGCAAACAAAAGTTTAAAAGCTATAACTTTAAAGCGGAGCTCCACCCTCCAATTCCGCTCATCGGAACCCTCCCCCCCTCCGGTGTCACATTTGACACCTTTCAGGGGGGAGGGGGGTACAGATACCTGTCTAAAGACAGGTATTTGCACCCACTTCTGGCCACACAGTCTGCGGGCAGACTGCGGGCAGGACGTCAGATCCCGTCCCCCCGTTGTGTTCTGGGAAACACACAGCTCCCAGAACACAGAACACGCATGCGCCGTAGGGAACCGGGCAGTAAAGCCGGAGCGCTTCACTTCCTGGTTCCCTCACTGAGGATGGCGGGGGGAGCAGCAGAGTGACGAGCAATCGCTCGTCCGCTGCTGCGGACGGCGCTGGACTCCAGGACAGGTAAGTGTCCTAATATTAAAAGTCAGCAGCTGCAGTATTTGTAGCTACTGGCTTTTAATTTTTTTTTTTCAGGGAGCATTCGCTTTTAGTGCAAAAAAAAACAAAACATATTCTCTAACAGTCATTTCTCAAGCACAGGAGGACAGTAAATGGTTAACAGGTCTGTGAAGCTCCCAGCCTGACCAGCTAATTACTTCAAAGATAACAAGGAAAGTTAGATAAATGACACCAACTCCAGCACACATAGCTATAGAAACGTCTTGCAGAAGTATAATCTTCAGTCACTGTGCTGTGTGCAGTGTAAATAAAAACACAGATAAGAAGCCTTGTGAGAAGACTGAGGGGAAGTCATCCCTCCATCATTGTCTAATCTACACACAGGACAGGAGAACACACTGATCATTAGACTTCTGCATTACCAGTGAGAGTAAGTGACATGATGATCATACCTTCTTTATTCTCAGGTATGTCGGATCTTCTGCATCCCTCACTATCATCTTCTCCTGGTCAAATGTGGCGGGCTGGGCAATCTGATTGGCTAAGGGGTTGGTGATAGGCGGAGCAACTTAGAAGTCACGCCCTCCCACTCAGAAGAGCAGCGCTATTGGCTGCCTGACACACTGGTCTGTCCCTCTCCCTCCAGCATGTGAAAGCCGAGGGAGGAAGAGGGAGAGGGGGGGGAAGCTGCACAGTGCACACCACTCTGCACTTAACACCCGCACTGAGCGCCTTGCTGTCCGGGGCCCCTCCATCCTCTGCCAGGAGCCTGGGGAGCAACAATAAGGAGGAAGAGGTGACTAGCATTCTGCGAGCTGTGATGGCCGCACGGCGCCCCCTGTTGGCCATGGCGCCCTGTGCAGCTGCACACCTCGCACACCCCAAAGGCCGGCCCTGGATCCGACAGAATAAGGATATTGTGGGTATTGAATTAGGGGGAAGGGAGTATAAAGTGTCGGCATATGCAGACAATATGCTTTTCTTCTTAACAAAACCACAATTCTCGTTACCAAATTTAATGAAAGAAGTAGAACTGTATGGGAAGATGTCGAACCTTAAAATAAACTACAGTAAATCGGAGGCGATAGGGGTGGCACTCCCTGAGTCTATTAAAAGTGGCCTGGAATATAGCTTTAAGTTTAAATGGACAACTAGGGCACTGAACTATCTGGGTACACAAATGCCCCCAGATTTAAAGGATATTTTTGAGTTAAACTTTAAACCAATACTCTGTAAAGTCAGGACGTTGCTAGATGGTTGGAGCAGAGGGATGCATTCATGGTTTGGGAGATGTATCTTAAAAATTAGCGTAGTGCCAAAATCTCTCTATCTCTTTCAAGCTCTACCAATTCAGATCCCCATGTCGTACTTCAATCAAGTTCGGGCTATATTTACTAAATTTATTTGGGCTAGTAAACGGCCAAGGATTGGTAGGAAACTATTGACCTTGCCCAAAGGGGCTGGAGGAATATCAGCACCTGATATGTTAAAGTATTAACAGGCAACCCAGCTGGGAAGGATAGTCGATTGGAGTAGACATGGGGATCCAAATTGTGGATTACTATTGAGCAACAATTTTGTCCTGTACCTTTAAATAGAGCAATATGGTGCTATACGGCATTACCCCACATAGTTCAAACTCACCCTACGATAGGCCCAACTTTATGGACTGGCAACAAAGTATGCCAAGATCCGAAATTCTCTACTAAAAATTCCCCCCTCTATTCGATTGTAGGTAACCCAGAGTTTCAGCCAGGCATGGAATCTCAAATATTTAAGAAATTAGGAGAAAAGGGTAGATTTCAAGCATCACCTTTTTTTAGGAGAAAGGGGGTGGCTAACAATAGGTGAATTAACACAAAGTGGGGGGCGTTGTGAAATACCTGTATGGCAAGCGAGGCAGGTTCAACATTTTTTGGAAACTCTGGGTAATGCAGAAAATTATAATCAGATATTAACAAAGTTTGAGGAATATTGTGGAGGGAGTGAACCACTCCCCCACGTGGTTTCCAAAATGTATACATTGTTGACTGCACCCCCAGAAGACTTTAAAATGTCATTTCATGGCCAAATGGGGAGAGATTTAGGCCAAACTTTCTACCCAGTACAGTGCCAGAATATTATATATCTGTCGTTAAAATCTTCAAGGTGTACGAAAATACAAGAATTAAATTATAAAATATTAACACGTTGGTATTACACGCCATCGCTTCTAAACACATTTTTCTGATAGATGCTGGAGAGGTTGTGGGGAGAAAGGGACAATGATACACATATTCTGGGGCTGTCCAATAATAAGACAATTCTGGCAAACAGTTCAGAGAATTACTCAACTATTTTCGGAATATCAGATTCCAGATGACCCTGCTTTTCTTTTGTTACATCATATACAAATTCCACCGAAAAGATATTTGAAGTCAGTGATGTGTCATTTGATAAATGCGGCAAAAAGTTGTATTGCAATAAACTGGAAAGACCCTAAAGAACCTTCAATCTCAATGTGGCTTAATAAAGTCAGGAAAATAGGAATAATGGAGAAACTTTACCCAATGACGATAGATAAGAAAGAAGAAATTAAAATGAGATGAGCACCTTGGGAGCTATTTGTACAATCAGAGGAAGGTAAAAAGTTATTAGGGGTGTAAGAAGAAGAATTAGTCTGACAGGGAGAGAGAGAGAAAAAGGAAGGTTGCCTGGACATCGTACACCGGAGAAGATAGCGGAGGGGGTTGGGGTATCCCCCCTCCCCCTTTTTTTTCTTCTCTTCTTTCTCTTCTCTGCTCTGTGGCTCTGCACGGTGCGGAGATGGGAAGTAGAGGGGAAGGGGGTCTTGAGGAGGGGATAAGGGGTGAGGGAATGGGGGAAAAGAAATGGGTGAAGGAAGGAAAATGGAGTTAAAGAAATAATCAGCTTTAAAATTAAAAAGAATGGAATATATTGATGAATTAGGGCAGGCAATAAATGGGGAAAAATGGAGTAAAGTTAAAGAAGGAATAGTAATTTGTTTTGCCATTTCCCCCCCCCGTTATATTGGACCTTAAGGCGATGTGGGTATATTATTATTTTCCTTTGATGTAAAATATGCAATATAATATAGTTGAAGAGGAAGATATAATGTAATATCCATATAGGATGTCTGTATGGACTTTGTATGTTCTCCTTTTTGTATTTCTTTCTTTCGAAAAATAAAAATAAAAATAGAGACTTTAAAAAAAGAAAATATTTAGCCTAAAAATCCAGTAAATAAAATGGAACTTAAAAAAATAAAGAACCTGACCCCATAAGTTGCTATTATTAACAATTGAATCAATAGAAAGTGGTATTTCGCGCTAAAGATGAAAAAAAAAAAAAAAAAAAAAATTAGCAGCGACGGACCATGAGCTATAACCATAGTGAACATAAGTAAAAAACGGAATAGTCACGACTATTTAATTTATTAAAAATGCATTTTGTTATATTTTCTACTGTGCTTATAGAACACTTATAACGAATTACTACGTATGAGCAAAATAAAAAGTTATTTCTCAGATTTTTTTTTGCAAAAAAATGGGGGGTTTAAGAGGCATTTTTCCTCGCATAATGCATTAGAGTCAATAGGGAAATTAAAATTAGGGTAGTGGGTGTTTTTTGATTAAATGGTTCCTCATGGTTATATATGCCTGAAGAAAACCAAATAAGACATTCTATTTAAAGAAAAAGTAGTAGTAATTCACATCCTCCTGTCCACGATCCAATTCCCCCTGCTTGTTAGCTGCCTAGGCCCCTCTGCTGAACTGTTGGAGCCCTGGCCCCATACAGGGGGCCCAGCTGGACTCCCTTATCAAAGATTATTTTATATCAAGTAGAGTAACTAACATCTATGCTAAATATGAAAATAACTATTGATGTCATTATCAGTATCTTTATCATACAACACAGTAGTTGTAAATTTCATGTTGACTATGGATTTACATAATGTTAATATCTACAATCAAGCAGAAATAGGCACACTTTGGCCAGAAGATATAAATTGGCCAGTGAATCTGCAGTGAAATTGGCTGTCTCTCTTCTCGCTGATACAAAACTGTTATTCCACTGGCCGATTTCTACCAAAGGCTCTTTAATTACGGTATCTTTAAATTTTAAGACCACAGATGACAGCAGTGTAAAATTAGACAACAGGACAGTTTGAGCAAGACTAGGCCCAAATGTACTAGAGACCTAGAACACAGAAAGGTATTTTTTTTGAAGAATTGGGGGATTCCAGATGATAATGCAATGAAAAATTGGGCAGCAGTGGGGTAGTTTTAATCATAGATAATAGGCCTAACTGGTGTATGTCTAACTTTTATTTTAACTATGGGGATACAAGGTGTTGTGAATATCAGGTGCTACATGTTTTTGCACTTATTTTTTTTCTTCTTTCAAATAATGCAGTGGCACAACATTCAAGTTTTGCTGACCAAAAATAGTGTAGTATTCTGTTTAATTAAAGGAGAAGTACAGCCAAAGCAAAATTGCAGTTCGATCTGAAGCCAGCTGTTGGCTGACATCAAAGAGCCAGTCCAGGCTGGGGTAAGATCGTGACCAGGACCCTGGACCGGCACCTAGCTCAGGCTCTCAGTGAGCCACTGATAGCCTGGGCCAGCCGCTCCAGCACCACTCCACAGTCCACAGCCCAGGGCTCCACAGTCACCAGCTCTCTGCTCACAGAACACTGAGAACTGAGTGATCAGCAGTCTGCCGCTGCATCAACCTAGGCAAGTACAGCATAATATATAACAAAAAAAATACTTCTCTTTTAACATGGTTTTATGTACACTTTGCTGGAGGATTGAAGAGAGTACAATGAGCTGTATTTTGAGCATTTAAACAGCAAATATGCTCTCAAAAGAAAAGAAAAACCCAAAATACCGCCCCTAAAACGAAATGTAAGAAAGCCCCCAGTCAGCAAAGAGAGTGACTGTTCAAAAAGAGCAATCAGAATTAAAACAAGGATTCCTAACTGGCCCTAATCTCTTCCTAAACCGTATAGTAACTTCCAATACACTGCAACTATGGGGTTGATTTACTAGAACTGGGTCGTGCTAAATCTGATGCAGCTGTGCATGGTAGCCAATCAACTTCTAATTTCAGCTTGTTCAATTAAAGTGGTTGTGTACCGTTGGATTTTGTTTTCCTGCATCGCAAACTAGCAGATTATGTGAAACGTACCTTATAACGAAGCTGATCCAGCTCCACGATGTCAGCATTGCAGCCGCTTCTATCCTCGGCCATCTTGCTTCCAGGCATACGCACAGGAGCTGCCGTTCGTGGTACAGGGATAGGAAGAACGGCATGGGTGGACGTTCCTTCAAAGCGCTGCACCAGTGATGTCACTGGCTGCATGTAATGTAAATATCTCCTAAACGGTACACGTTAAGGAGATATTTAGACTACCTATAGGTAATCTTTAAGCTTTGACAATAAAAAACTTGGAAGCCGATTGGTTTCTGTGACAAGTTGCACCAGATTTTACACTCTCCAGTTTTAGTAAATCAACCCCTATGGCTGCTCTGAGACACCCTATATTAGGGAGGGGGTTGGCTTATCCAAACACCTAAAAGCCCCCTTATTTATGTTTTAAAACCTGGTGGCCATCGTTCAAAGGCTCTGCAGTGCATTATAGTTGTTAAAAAACTCACCCTAGTTATTTGCAGCAAGCGTTTTCTATGTACTATCACCCCAAAGTACACCCAAAATAGTTTGCCTATGTTGGCAATAGGCATAACCTGTATATGAAATGAGTGATTTTGATATAAATCTATAACAAGCAATAAGGGCACGCATTCAGCTATAAAAGCCTAGGGCTCATACACCACCCCCTTCTCTCCTTCTCATCATTTTACTCTCTTAGGTTTTTATTTGATTCCAAGAGAAATAAAAAGGCAACATGTCCTTACAATAGGATGCTTTATCCAGGTGTGCCAGACTTACAAGCGTCATGGTATATTGTTAAGACTGATTTATCAATAAAACAGCGTAATACAAGTACTATACAGTATCTCACAAAAGTGAGTTCACCCCTCACATTTTTGTAAATAGTTTATTATATCTTTTCTAGTGACAACACTGAAGAAATTACATTTTACTACAATGTAAAGTAGTGAGTGTACAGCTTGTATAACAGTGTAAATTTGCTGTCCTCGCAAAATAACTCAACAGACAGCCATTAAAGGAGTTGTAAAGGAATTTTTTTTGTCTGCTGAAATGACTGTTTACAGGGTATAGAGACATAATAGTTAACTGATTCATTTTAAAAATAGATAAAAATCAATCATATAATGTACCTTCAGTTTCTAATTTCGTTTTTGCATGTTGTTTCCTGCTTCTGTGATGTACAGAGCCACAGAGCCAATACAGGGCAGTGATGGTTTGGAAAATGAAACTGATTGGTGCTGAGGGGTTTTAGACACACAGTAATCACACCTCATTGATTAGTGACCACAGAGAGAAAGCTCCCAGTACTGTGGTTATCAGGAAACAGACAACCAGGAAGTGTGGAGATCAGAGAAGAATTACAGCAAATTGAGAGCAAAAACAAACAATGAGGACATGAAAACAGCACTGCATTAAGGTAAAGGAAGCTATTAAGATAAAAAACATTTTTTCCTTTACAAACCCTTTAATGTCTAAATCGCTGGCAACAAAAGTGAGTACACCCTTAAGTGAAAATGTCCAAATTGGGCCCAAAGTTTTAATATTTTGTGTGGCCACCATTATTTTTCAGCACTACATTAACCATCTTGGGCATGGAGTTCACCAGAGCTTCACATGTTGCCACTGGAGTCCTCTTCCACTTCTCCATGAGGACATCACAGAGCGGGTGGATGTTAGAGACCTTTTGCTCTTCCACCTTCCGTTTGAGGATGCCCCACAGATGCTTAATAGCGTTTAGGTCATGCTTGGCCAGTCCATCACCTTTCTCCTTAGCTTCTTTAGTAAGGCAGTGGTCATTTTGGAGGTATGGGGTCGTTATCATGTTGGAATACTGCCCTGCGGCCCAGTCTCTGAAGGGAGGGGATCATACTCTGCTTCAGTATGTCACAGTACATGTTGGCATTCATGGTTCCCTCAATGAACTGTAGCTCCCCAGTGCTGGCAGCACTCATGCAGCCCCAAACCATTTTTTGTCACAAGGTCCCATGTTGAACTTCCAGTGACCAGTATGAGAGAGTGAGAGCCCAATTTGAAAATTTTCACTTATGGGGTGTACTCACTTTTGTTGCCAACAGTTTAGACATTAATGACTGTGTGTTGAGTTATTTTGAGGGGACAGTAAAAATGTACACTGTTAAACAAGCTGTACATCCACTACTTTACATTGTAGAAAAGTGTAATTTCTCACATGAAAAGATAAAATAAACTATTTAGAAAAAATCTCTCTCAATAAACAGAGTTTCAAGAGGTTAATATATAACCCTGACAGTTTATTGCAAGATTCAGTCTCGTGTCTTACGCACACCAGTGGCGGCTGGTGCTCAAACTTTTTGGGGGGGCTCAAACAAATGAAAAAAAAAAAAAACAATTGCAGCATCACTGTGCCCATCATATGCAGATACTGTGCCCATCAATTGCAGCCACTGTGCCCATCAAATGCAGCCACTCTGACAATCAAACGCAGCCACTGTGCCCATTAAAGGCATCAACTGTGCCCATCGAATGCAGCCACTGTGCCACCAAATGCAGCCACTGTGCCATCAATTGTCACCACTGTGCCATGCCATCAATTGTCGCAACTGTGCCATCCATTGTCGCCACTGTGCCATGCCATTAAATGCAGCCACTGTGACATGCCATCAAACGCAGCCACTGTGCCATCATTTATTGCCACTGTGCCCATCAATTGACACCACTGTGCCTTGCCATCAAACGCAGCCACTGTGCCATCAATTGTCACCACTGTGCCCATTGTCACCACTGTGCCCATCAATTGTCACCACTGTGCCCATCAATTGTCACCACTGTGCCATGCCAAACGCAGCCACTGTGCCATGCTATCAAACGCAGCCACTGTGCAATCAATTGTTACCGCTGTGCCATTAGTTGTTACTACTGTGCCATCAATTGTTGTCACCACTGTGCCCATCAATTGTCACCACTGTGCCCATCAATTGTCGCCACTGTGCCCATCAATAATCAATTGTAGCCACTGTGCCATCCATTATAGCCACTGTGCCTATCAATTATAGCCACTGTGCCCATCAATTATAGCCACTGTGCCCTGTTAAATGCTGCCACTGTGCCCTGTAAAATGCCCCCTCCCCCCCATCCGGCACTTACCTTCCTGGAGTCAGCCATTCTGCTTCCACCGTCCCTCGATGTCTTCTCCCGCCCTCGATGACGCTTCAGCCAATCAGGTTACCGGTAACCAAAACCGGTAAACCTGATTGGCTGAGACGCCTGTCAGTGTTATCCAGGGAATGCACCCCCCATGCGTCCCCTGGATAACTATTTGGAAGCCGATTACAGCCTGAGGGCTGTAATCGGAAAGCGGCTCTGATTGGCACTTTCAAAGCCAACCAGCTGCCGTTATTCAGATGGCCGACCCTCACCAGGGGGGCGGCCATCTGAATAGTGGGCGGCAGCAACATGAATCTATATATTGTATTTCAGTGGCGGTGCAGAAGAGAGAGGGGGTGGCACTCCTGCGCCCTCTATGAACGCACCACCACTGACGCACACTATGCTAAATAGGTGAAAGGTAAGCCACCAAAGAGAATGAAAAAACAGTTTATTGCATGCTCATAATCACAATGCATATCTAGGTTTCAGTAACCACACTAGCCAAGCTTTAACAAACATAAACATTTTATTTTTCATAGCTAGCACACTTTCCATATAACACTGTGATGTCCTCTCTAATGTCCTGTACACACGATCAGTTCGTCTGATGAAAACGAACCGATGGATTTTTTCATCAGATATCCGATGAAGCTGACTTTCATCAGTCTTGCCTACACACCATCGGTTAAAAATCTGATCGTGTCCAACGCGGTGACGTAAAACACAACGACGTGCAGAGAAAATGAAGTTCAATGCTTCCAAGCATGCGTCGACTTGATTCTGAGCATGCGTGGATTTTTGACCGATGGATTTCCCCACAGACGATCGTTTTTTTCTATCGTTTTTTTTTAACCATACGAACATTTTAAAACAGGTTCTATTTTTTTTCACTTATGGGAAAAAAACTGATGGGGCCCACACACGATCGGTTCGTCCGATGAAAACGGTCCATTTTCATCAGACGAACCGATCGTGTGTACAGGGCATTAGATCTGGGGAAGTGGTAGTTTCCTATTGTCTAATAATGTTCATTATCTTTGCAGTAGATGAGCAATTACAACTTTATGGTTAGTATATATAAAATAAAACATTTTTTATATTGATGTGCAATAGGGCCAGGGCAACCATATGTGTCCCTGTCATCTCTATATAATGATGGTATACACTCTCATGAAATCTTTGGAATAGAGACATAACTGGCAATAGGGTTAGAGCAGCAAACCCAAACTTTTCAAGACCCAGTCTGATTAATAGCTAATGAACTCTGTTGAATGCCCTTTCTGTCCAATGACAGAAGCAGAGAAGGCTTCCCAGTGGCATCAGCTTGTTTGTTAACCACTTAAGTACCGGACCAATATGCTGCTAAATGACCCAAGGGGTTTTTACAATTCGGCACTGCGTCGCTTTAACAGACAATTGCGCGGTCGTGCGACGTGGCTCCCAAACAAAATTGGCGTCCTTTTTTCCTCACAAATAGAGCTTTCTTTTGGTGGTATTTGATCACCTCTGTGGTTTTTATTTTTTGCGCTATAAACAAAAATAGAGCGACAATTTTGAAAAAAATTCAATATTTTTTACTTTTTGCTATAATAAATATCCCCCAAAAACATATATAAAAAATTTTTTCCTCAGTTTAGGCCGATACGTATTCTTCTACCTATTTTTGGTAAAAAAAATCGCAATAAGCGTTTATCGATTGGTTTGCGCAAAATTTATAGCGTTTACAAAATAGGGGATAGTTTTATTTATTTTATTTTTTTTACTACTAATGGCGGCGATCAGTGATTTTTTTCGTGACTGCGACATTATGGCGGACACTTCGGACAATTTTGACACATTTTTGGGACCATTGTCATTTTCACAGCAAAAAATGCATTTAAATTGCATTGTTTATTGTGAAAATGACAGTTGCAGTTTTGGAGTTAACCACAGGGGGCGCTGTAGGAGTTAGGGTTCACCTAGTGTGTGTTTACAACTGTAGGGGGGTGTGGCTGTAGGACTGACGTCATCGATCGAGTCTCTCTATAAAAGGGATCACTCGATCGATGCAGCCGCCACAGTGAAGCACAGGGAAGCCGTGTTTACATACGGCTCTCCCCGTTCTTCAGCTCCGGGGAGCGATCGCGACGGAGCGGCTATAAACGAATATCCGCGCCGTCGTCCCGGATCGCTCCCTGCGGGAATCCGACCGCCGCATGTAGCGGGGGGGGGGGGGGTCCCGATCGGACCCCGACCCACGTATAGGCAGGGACGTACAGGTACGCAAATGTGCCTGTACGTGTCATTCTGCCGACGTATATCTACATGCGGCGGCCGGGAAGTGGTTAAAATGTATCAACCTCCTCGTCCCATTAGGGGGGTCAGGTTTTAGTGGTAGTGAGTCCCTGTGGAATTCAAACTCAGGATTCCCCAGGGCGCAGAGTCTAAGACCTCTTTCACACTGAGGAGTTTTTCAGGTGGTACAGCGTTAAAAATAGCGCTGCTATACCGCCTGAAAAACTCCTTCACTGCATGAGGGCTTTCACACTGAGGCGATGCGCTGGCGGGAGAGAAAAAACTCTCCTGTCAGCAGCATCTTTGGAGCGGTGAGAGGAGCGGCATGTATACTGCTCCTTCACCGCTCCTTCCCATTTAAAACAATGGGAAACCGCGGTAATACCGCCCGCAATGCGCCTCTGCAGTATAGCGCCGCTATTTTTAGATGGTGGTGATGGACGGCCCCCAGGTATACCCAGCTGAAGATGCAAAGGCCACTCACATGTGCAGAGGACTAACAACAGGAGACAGAAGAAGATCCAGGAAATAAGCTGAGATCAGGGCGGGTGGCAGGCAAGCACAAGCACAGTCGGGGCCTGTACATGGGAAGTCAGACACTCAATACAAGTAATATTTGGCAAACGCAAGCACAGAGAACAAGGAAGTTGCTTAGGCAACACAGGGTGCACTTAGCGTGTCTTATATAGGGAAGAAAATTAGGAGGCGGACCAGGACACGATAGAAGGGAAAGGAATTTAAACCCACAGTATAGCTGGCGTCACCCATAGGTGAACACAGAAGCCAAACGACACATGTGAATAGAATCACAGGCCCAGCAGAATCACTGCAGCAAGGAAGTAAAAATTTCATAGGCAGGAAATTTCAGGCTAAACTGTGGCAAGTGGCTTGTTGCCCCTTGACAAAGCCCACCTAATCTGCAGAGATCAGGTTAGGTAGTATGTCCATCTACAGGGAATTCTTTTAGCATACAATTTAATATTCACATTCAAAAAGGATAATGGTCTATAACTAAGGAGGACAAGGCTTCTTGAAAGTTTTAACATATTGATTTTTATCCTTAGTAAGCTGGGGGTGCAGGGATTAAGACAAATGTTGTCCCTGCACCCCCCAGCTTACTGAAGATAAAAAATAAATAAAAATCAAGGCAAGGGTTATACAGTTAGTAGCTGTTAAACAAATTGGAAATACCTTGAGCATTTAATAGTTTCTTGTGGGTGGTTGGGTCTATTATGAAGAATATTTTACCTTTAGCGTATTGATATGCTTTAAATGGAATATCTTGAGAAAAAGGAGGTAGAGTTTGAGATATAAACAGCTGATTACTTAATAGAAAAAAACAGTTAACAATAAGAAACAGCTTGGAAAAACCTTAGGTCACTAAACAGTATCACAGTTCCTTTTTTAGATTGCCCAATGAGCATTTAACATGAAGCTCTTCCAAAGTAAGTATTATTTCGAGCTGGGAGAATGGGTGAGACAAAGGTTGCAGTTGCGCTTGTGTCAGGGAGGAAAGTTGTAACATATTGATTTTTTTTTCTTTTTTTATCTTCAGTAAGCTGGGGGGTGCAGGGATCAAGGCAAAGGTTATCCCTGCAATGTCCAGCTTACTAAAGATAAAAAATAAAGATAAAAAAATCAATCAAAATCAAGGCAAAGTTTATGCAGTTAGTAGCTACTGAACAAATTGGAAATACCTTGAGTATCTAAGCCTAGGTTCACACATATGCTCTACGAGAACCAGCACGATTACAGCGCCAGTTCCAGCATCACATCTTTTCCACAGGCAATTCACACTGCCCTCTGCGAACCACTGCAGGTGTCAATACAATGTCAATGACACCCCCAGATCGGTTCACAGATAGCAGTGTGAACTGTGAACTCGCATAGGAATCGGATTGCATGGGTGAGCACACCCATGCATTCCGATTTCAGTGATGGGGGGAAAAAAGTCCCTGCACTTTTTTCTGTGAATCTAATGTGAGTTCAGCCATACAACTGTATGGCTGAACTCGCTTCGCACAGACATCGCATGTGATCGGCACCTGTGGTGCGGGTGTGGATCACATGCGATGTCTGATATTGCATATGAGTGAACCTAGGCTAATAGTTACTTGTGGGTGGTTGGGTCTATTATGTAGAATATTTTAGATTTAGTGTGTTGATATGCTTTAAAGTGAATATCTTGAAAAAAAGAAGGTAGAGTTTGAGATATCAAGAACTGATTACCGGTACTTAACAGAGAAGAAACAGTTAACAATAAGAAACAACTTGGAAAATATCTTAGGCAATAAGGTTGCCTAAGCGTGGGCTGTACCTTAGGTCACTAAACAGTATCAAAGTTCTTTCTAGTGTGCAGGGCTGGACTGGGACAAAAATGTGGCCTTGGACTTTATCCAGACCGGCCCAGGGCACAACACATCAGGGTACAGTGCACATCAGGGCACAGTACAGATCTCAGCACATCAGGGCACAGCACATCAGGGTACAGGGAACAGCACATCAAGGCATGGGGCACATCAGGGCACAACACGTACAGGGCACATTACATCAGGGCCCATCACAGCACATCATGGCACACCACATTGAGGCGGGGCACATCAGGGCACAGGGCACATCAGGGACTGGGGCACAGGGCACATCAGGGCACATAGCACATCAGGGCACATAGCACATCAGGCACAGGGCACATTATGGTGCACATCGTTTACCAGCCAGCATGCAGAGTAGCGCAGGAAGCGTGTGTAATATGTTCTCTCTCCTGTCACGGCACTCACTCTGCTCCCCGGCAGCCCCTCCTCTCTTCTCGTCCATCCCAGATGTCACAAGCAAATGGGGATGGACGAGAAGAAAGGAGGAGCGTGAGTGCCGTGACAGGAGAGAGAACATATTACACACGCTTCCTGCGCTACTCTGCATGCTTACTAAATCTCGATCTTCCTGTCAGGCGCCTGCTGTCGGCAATTGACGGGTAGATCGCAGCAGACCTCCGACCAGCCCACTGAGCCATCGGCCCACCGCAAATCTCCCGGTAGTCCCGATGGCCAGTCCATCCCTGCTAGTGTGCCCAATGAGCATTTAACATGAAGCTCTTCCAAAGCTTAGTAAAGTAGAATCAGATTGGTTTTTATCAGGTGCTTGTTTTTAGGGAACAGAAGCACCATCATATAGTTTCACAGTTAATCTGGTTGAAAAGACACTCGTCCATCCAGCTCAACCAACATAGAAAAAACACACACACACACATACACCTCCATATATACTATCCTATACCCACATTCCGATAGGATACCCACACTTTAAAAAATGTCAGTCATGTATCCAGCAAAGAGAAAGTAATCATTTTTCCCTGTCCCTTAATCAAAAGCTTTGTGGGTTACCCTCACCTGTAGGAAATATTGTGGTTTCTAAAAACTTTGGTCAAAGTTTGAATCTAGTTCCTGCTTTGGATGGTGAATTGAGAGTAATCTGTATATAGAAACGTTTTTGGGAGTAGGGTGTTCTATCTGGCAGTTTCTTTATATACTTAATAGGAGTGTATTTTATCCATAACATCCTAAGGATGTATTTAGAAAGGAATTTTGGTTTGGGGAGGTGATGTGCCCTGTTGATAATTAGTTCATAACCCTTTGCTTCAGATATAAAGGACTGCAATAACTAGCGTAGGTAGTCTAGGAGAGCTGTCTGGGTTACTGTTCCAGGGGTACCTCTGAATTCGATATTTATTTGCCTGACGCGGTCTACCACATCTTCCAGTTTAGTTTTCAGCCATTGTGTGTCTGTTTCGTAATCATTATGTGCAACTACCAGATCACCGTGGGCCAATGAAAATTCACCATTTTATTGGTTAATCCTGTCTCCAAAATCCTGAATGGACATCATGTATATATTTGCAGCCACATACAAAGGAGCTGGTGCCATCTTTGAAACAAGTCACACCCATTATCAACGTGGCAGGAAGTAAGGATAAATTTCACTAATAGTGATTTTAAAACTTGGCTTCACACGGATTTTAAATGCTATGCTGTCTTTCTACATCATCCTTTCTCTCTCACTTCACTTTCATCTTCAGTACCGCTCTTTTCTCCTCTTTTGATCATTCTCACCCAGTTATTCTTCCTTGGGTTTTTTTGTTTGCTTTGTTCTTATTCTCCAGTTTTTCTCTTAGCTCTTCTCTCCATTTTACTGTGACTGCTCCCCTTTTCTGTGGTCACCTCACACTTTCTCCATGATGTTTCTCAGGGTCAGGGCTCCTAATCTGCACCTTCTGATTCTTTACTTAAAAATGTCATTGACTCCACTCAATCCTTTAAAGCCACTACTCACTCTATTTACACAGTCACTACTTTCCTTGTTCACCTTTTTTGTTAAGGCCCTCAGAATACTCCAGACAGCTCCTCCTCTCCTCCATTCACATTCTTCTGGAATTTTCCAGCAAGTTCCATGAAGTAGGGGGACTTCTCGGAATGCTGCCTGTGAGTCATCCAGCCCTCCCTGAGTCACTCACCCGACCGAGATAAAACAATACAGGCTTGGCTGCCAACAAGCCTGAACAATTTACCTACACTACAAAAATCTAGCACTCTAGCTAAGGGGTGCTACATACTGTATGTAATGTACAACACTGCTTATCAAATGCAGGGATCACGAGTAGAACACACAGTACAAGATAAAGAGTGCATAGGTCAGGAGTATTAAACATAGTCATGTCTGCTGCTCATTGGTCAGCAAAAATGTTGTGGCGTTAGCAGTCAGTGGGAAGAAAAAAAAGACAGGCCTTGGTGGTCAATGAAAGGAAAATATGACTGGTCAATGGGTGAAAAAACAAATTGTCAACATCAGTGGAAGAAAGAATCCCCCTCCCAGTATCTGCATCATTGGGAGTAGAAACCCCTTTTAAGACACTGGTGTTATTGGGAGGCAAATTTCCCACCTCCCTTTACAGGCATTGGCAGTCTTTGAGGGCCCATTCACACCAGTGCGTTGTGTTACTGTGCATTGGTGCACTGTGGTGTCATTCATTTTGAATGGCTCTCCGATGTCCCTTCTCAACACAACTTGGTGCAAGTCCAATTCCAATGGTTCTCTGTGGTACGCTGGGCGGCATCAACAGAATGCATGTTAACATGTTACACACCATGCATTAAATGCCCTGGCAGAATGGGTTCTAAAGGTCCCCACCTTCCTTCACCAGCATTTGGGGTCAGTAGCTTAGCCCAACGTCTTCCCTTCCCAGGTATTGGTGGTCACTGGGGATCTCAACCCTCTTTAAAGCGATTCTAAAGTCAAAACTTTTTTTTTGCATGTTGCAGGGTTTTATTTTAGCTACCTGTATGGATATGTTAAAAATATTAACTGGTTGTGTGACTTAAATATCCTTATCAGAAGTATTGCAATGTACACAACTGTAAAAGAATACAGTATTCACATGCTCTTTTCCCATTTTCTTTAGGTACTAACTGGTTATTCCAAATACTAAATGAAATGGTGAGCGTACTTAAAAATCAAGAAACAGTGTTAGACCAACTAACACTTGAGTTTGGAACCCCAGAACTATTAGAGGTCAGTATTTGACGAATAAATAAAAACTGTGCAAATTGTAAAAACCAATTAGATAAAGTTAGAGGTAATGCAGGAACAGTTAGGAGGAGATGCACCTAAAGAGGAAGTACACAATACAAATGTTACCCTGCTTAAGGCAGCACCATGACATACCTCATCTAGATTGGGTATGGGTCCTCCATGGCTTGTTCCTATCGAACATGCACAATTTCAAGAAGCAGAAGCTATATTCCAAGGTTATTATTATTTTTATTCTTCAGGATTTATACAGCACCAGATGTGCAGGGCTTTACATTCTAAGTTTTATTCTCCCTATAATTTATTGATGCAACACCGACCCAAGCAAACTCCTCCCCCTGACATTTCACTCATAACAGAGCTTTACCATACAACTGTATAATAAAAAGAACATAAGAAGAAGTTTACCGATTGCTCATGATAGAGTGCTTTGATTTTTCATTGCTGTGGCACCATGGGACAGAAATTTCAGAGGAAAATCTACACAAAGGAGTTTGCTAAGGAGTTACATTTTTGCCTGGAACTCCTCTTTAACTCCACTTTAATTCAATGTAACTGAATTTGCAGCCACCCTGCCCCAAGAAGGAATGCAGACTCTGCTAGAGGAAGGAGCTGGATGAAGCTGGATAAAGCTCCGAGAGGCCTGTTATCCACCTTGCTTGTACTGCTTTATGGTGCTGTCAGTGCCTTCTTGAAGTTTTTTTACACTGTAGGAGCTGGAAACAGATCTGAAATTCATAAGTTGCACTTAACCCTCTTTCTCTGTATATTTGAAGGAAAAAAGTGAAAAATGCCCAGTGTTTCTCAATTCCCCAATATTAGCCATTCACTTAACCCTGGGGATAAGGCCAGCTCACTCTGCCACTTGGGGGTCCCTCACTTATCTCCGGGGGTCAGGGGGGGGCTTTAGAATGAAAGTAAAAAAAAAAAAAAAATTGACGTTGTTTCCACCACATATAACTGTGGATAGATCCTATGTCATAGTAGCTGTTGGGAAGGGTGCCAATCAATATGCCCATATTAGAACCTTGAGCCGTCTCTCTTAGAAGTCAGCCATTCGCTGCACATAGAATCACTGATTCTCTTGAGAGACTTATGCCGCATACACACGATCATTTTTCGGCATGTAAAAAACAACGTTTTTCAGCATGTAGAAAAAACAATTTTTTTTCCAACTTCATTAAAACGACGTTGCCCACACAAGGTCGTTTAAAAAAAAAATGCTCTAGCAAAGCACGGTGATGTACAACACGTACGACGGCACTATAAAGGGGAAGTTCCATTCGGATGACGTCACCCTTTAGCTGATTTCGTTTTAGTAAAATACGATTTGCGCTTTTCTGTCTGTTACAACGTGATGAATGTGCTTACTCCATTATGAGCGGTAGTTTTACCAGAACGAGCGCTCCCTTCTCATAACTTGCTTCTGAGCATGCACAGGTTTTTAACGTCGTTTTAGCCCACACACAATAATTTTTTACAGCCCGAAAAATGACATTGTTTAACCACTTAAGGACCCCTTCACGCCGATATACGTCGGCAGAATGGCACGGCTGGGCACATCCACGTACATGTACATGGCTCTTTAAGCCCAGCCGTGGAGTCGCGGGCTTGCGCGCGCGGCGTGCTCACGTGACCGTGATTGCGGGACCCAATCGTCGCTGAAATCCCGCGATCGGTCCCCGGAGCTGAAGAACGGGGAGAGCTGTTTGTAAACACAGCTTCCCCGTTCTTCACTGTGGTTGCTGGACTCTGTGCTATTTTAATGAACAAACCTTTGTATTTCTTTGCTAATGTATTTTGAGTGCAACTAAAGGACTTACTTTTTCAAAATCCTATTAGAAACGTAAAGAACAACCTTCACCAAGGGTCATGTCAACACATTTGAGGAATCACAATATACCAAGGTCGTTCTTTGAAAAGAAGGTCAAGGTAAGTGCTACCTGAGCGTCTAGCTGTATCCAGAATGTACTGATATTTAAATGACTACTAACGTTATAGGTAGAATATTTCAGCATGCAGAAAAAAATATTAAGCAGATTAGTACTGCTAATTAATTCATAAACTGAGGCAGGGAAAATTCCTTTTAATTAGAAGATAGCTGTTACTGAACTGCTTTTCTGATATTACCATCTCTATATGCAGCCTAAGTAGCTTCTACTATAAAGAAATTGCAATACAAAGAGCAGTGGTGATATATGTACAAAGTAAGCTCTGAAGAGTAGGGCCCTCCTAACCAAATTGTCTTGCACTGTATTGTAACTGTACTGTCTCATACTTTCTTTTGTAAAGTAATGTGCAAAATGTTGTCACACTATACAAATTTTGTCTAAGGGTCCTTTCACACGGGCAAGTCCCGTGATGATCCGCCCTGTGAACATCAGCTTGCTTAGCGGGGAGCGCTCCGTTGATCCCCGCTGAGCCGACGGATGACAGGGCGGTCCCTGCACACTGTGCAGGGACCGCCCTGTCAGATCGCCGCTCTCCCCTATGGGGGGATCGGATGAACACGGACCGTCTGTCCGTGTTCACCCGATCCGCTCTACAGACGGATGGAAAAATAGGATTTTCCTCAGTCTGCAGAATCGGAGGATTGCGGACACTGATGAGATCGGGTCTCAATGGATATCCATCCGCTGACAACCGCTATCTCATTGGGACCAATGTATGTCCCTTTTTCATCCGTACACGGATGGATGAAAAAGGGACATACAGTCCGCATGTCTGAAAGGGGCCTAATAACAATAGAAATTTTTTCAGTTTACAATTAATATCAAAATAATGCAAAAATATAAATTTTTGTACTCATCAAAAATATTTTTCTCTGCATTCAGTGGAGGACACAGCTCCTCCGAGCAGGGTATGGCGTGATCTTCAGGAGTTAGATGCTAGGTGCAACTAAAAAACAACAGACACACTGGGAACAACTCAAATAGCATAGCAGTGCAAACAAAATCTAAGTATTTACGCGCATGGACAGTGGAGGGCCAGATGCAGCGTCATCTAATGAACACAGAGAAAACAATTGTATTGTGATTACAAAAGTTCTTCTTTTCTCTTTCACATATTGGAGGAGGTGATTGTAGTTGTATTGCTGCACTTGCGACAGAAACAATTGAGTACTGACCGTGATACTTTTTTTATTTGCACCAACATACAATTTTTCAGGGCAAAGACCCATTTTAGATAATCAGAAACAGAGACGTCCCATGTTAGTGTCAAAGCAGGGCAGGAAAAAATAGGAAAGAAAAAAGACTAATTGCTTAGCCAGTCAAACTGTCACCTGCAAAAACTGCCTAAAACTGACATTGGTGTATCTAAGGTATGGCAGCCATGGCAAGTGCCATGAGCGCCATGGGGGGAGGGGTGGCAAAAAACCTGCCGTCTACATGAAAAGAAAAAAAACACATGTCCTCCCAGACTAATATAGCCCCCGGCGCCGCAGGCCAGCTGGATGTTGGGCTCGGCTTAGGCTGAGGGAGGCTCTGTCAGCAGGGAGGGGAGGGGCAGGGAGCTCCACTGATGCTCTGACCCTGCCCTATGTACTCTGTATGTGCTTGGACCTCGGAGCGCTGAGCTGGGCTCTCCTGGACTTCTGAAAGCCCTGCCCTGGACCACAAATATTCCCATTGCTACCACCGAAAGCCCCGCCCCTACAACAAAAGCCCCGCCCCTACCGCCGTTAGCTTTGCCCCTACCGTGGAAAGCTCTGCTCCCAAACCTCTAAGAGCGGGAGGTGAGCCCGGCTGGCCAGGTAGGTCTTTCTGCCTTCAGACTCACTGTTAAGCTAAAACCCTCCCTGACAATGTTGTTTACCCCCCCTGTATAGCTGTGCATTGCTGAAAGTTTAAATTTTAAAACTGGCTACTTGATCATCTCCTCTAGTATGTTGCATTCGCAGTCTGGTCATCTCCTGTAGTATGTCCCATTCGCAGTCTCTGGTCATCACCTGTGGTATGTCACATTTGCAGTCTCTGGTCATCTCCTGTAGTATGTCGCATTTGCAGTCTTGTCATCTCCTGTAGACGCATTTGCAGTCTCTGGTTATTTCCTGTAGTCGCATCTACAGTCTATTTAAAAGTATTACCTGCTGTTGCACAAATTACTTTATTACACTTTTATTTCTGATATCTATGGCTATACATATTTATTTAGTCCATATTGAGCACTATATTTGATTGGCTGCTTCCGCTTGGCACACACGCACAATCAAATAGTGCTCAATATGGATTAAATAAATAGATATCATAAAGTGTAATAAAGTGATTTGTGCAACAAGCTCCTTAAGTCCACATTCAGTGAAGGTTCATGTAGTGCAAACTTTGCAGTACATGAACTTTCACTGAATGTAGACTGTTTAATGAGCAGAGGTGAACTGACCCATCGGGCCAGTTTATGTAGTGCCAATCCATAAGTTGTTAATTGAAAGATTAAAGAACTTGACTTGTAGTTTTGTTAGCTGTTTTTTTTTTTTTTTTTGTTTTGACAGGGGCGCAGTTTCAGTGCTTGCCATAGGTGCCATTTTCACTAGATATGCCTCTGCATACACCTTTTAAGGCCAGGTGAATGTATGAACTCAAAACCAAGTGGCTGCTCTCCAAACCACCCAGATCCCTTATCTGAAAGCCCAGGCGCTCGTATTGTATGTCATGGAGCTGGGTCTGTGTGCAAGGTCCCGCCTGTGATAGTCTTCTAGTGTTCCACCTATCACACAAGCCGAACTAGGGGGGCGGGACCTTGCACACAGACCCAGCTCCGTGACATATGATATGAGCGCCAGAGGACAGAGGGAGGGGAGCGCCGCTTTTTATCGTTTACCAGGCATGTGCTTTGTTTGTTCCAACATCTGCTGCCACAGGTAACACTAGACTATTTTCTGATGTGTTTTTAGCAAGTCTGGAAACGCAGTGGTAGTGGTTTCAGTCAAGGGAAAGGGGTGCTGTGTAATGTAAAGGGGTCCAATGATGCAGGGTGCTGTGTAATGTAAAGAGGTCCAGAGCTGTGGGGTGCTGTGTAATGTAAAAGGGTCCAGAGCTGTGGGGTGCTGTGTAATGTAAAGGGGTCCAGAGGTGCAGTTGTGGAGAGGGGGTACACAGTAGTGACAAAGAGATATGAAAGATGCAGGGGGCACAGTGGGGTGTTTTTACATTTTAACATGGGGGGGCGCTTTTAACCCCCGCTAGAGGTCGACGAAAGGGTAAAATGCGACTGTGTATCGCCGCTGCCGGTTCTCTGTGATTGATGACGTACGCTTGGGCAATGGTTTATATTGGATCCAGAATAAGATAGTAGCAGTTGACACTGCAAGACACTTATATGGGCCCTATTAACACAAAACACGGATTCTGTCCTACAAATCCTGGATGTGGCAGTGAAATATACCCTAATCATCCTGATTACTGTGTTTCCTTAGAGTAGACTGGCTTAGAAAGCCACAATGTCTTAATTAAAATCGAAAGTGGATACTACTTTTGGTATGAGAGAGAGTCTTGGACAGAGGTTGACCTTATCTTCATGAAGGCCAAAAAAATGTGCAGGACAACACCACAGGGAATTTATGTGCTGAAGCCAGGGTTGGACTGGGACAAAAATTTGGCCCTGGACTTTATCCAGACTGGTCCACTATGATATGTCTCTCCTATGGCGGCCGGACAACTCCCGCAATTAATTTTTAATTATGGAAGATTGAAAGATTAGGTTCAAGTGAATCTCCTAGTTATTGATAAAATGCCTTGGAAGGACTGTTTGTTGAGATATGGAGACACTGTTGACATCAAATATCCCAGAACATTGGAGAAATTGTCTAGTAAATAGACCTGGTAGGGGGGAAATCCCAGGTACACTGAAATGGTTTCAGTCAAATTAAACAGTTTTTCTTGTCCTATGAACATGACAAAAGTAAAACAAAAACCCTTGTCTATGTTTATGAGACTTCAGAACTCACAAATATGGTATTGTCCAGGTGAAGGAGAGTGACCAATCTTGTATATTCCAGTCAATGATAGCTCCTTTATTGTTCACTGAAATGAAGGACAGCTAAAAAATCAACATGTAAGACATTCTTTTGGAAGGAGCCTGAAACCAAGAAAAAAAAATAAAACATAGAAGGGAATTATATATTTCAGGATTGTATGAAATAAACTTGATATTTCTGGGACATTGTAGAAACAGACTGACATTTTTTGATTTTTAAGAACTCTTGTCAATTCATATACAGTGGAACCTCGGATTACGAGCAAAATCCGTTCCAGGAGAATGCTCGTAATCCAAAGTACTCGCATATCAAAGCGAGTTTCCCCATTGAAGTCAATGGAAACCAAAATAATTTGTTGCGCACTGACTTCAATGACATGCAATACCGCATGTGGCCAGAGGTGGGGGGTGCCGGAGAGTCACGAAAACAGCCCAAGGACAGCTCGGCTGACCTCGGCAAACCTCAGAAAGGCTTAGTATTTCCGTGTCTTTCCGAGCATTTCTGAATGACGCCGATCGGCTGGGATCGGTGCCGATGGGCTCCGGCGCCCCCACCTCAGGCCAAACATGGTAATGCACAACGCTTTGGCCTGAATTCTGCTCATTTTGCGAAACAACACTCGAAAACCGGATTTTTAAAAATACAGTGCTCGTATTGCGAAACGCTCGTAAACCACGTTACTCGCAATCCCAGGTTCCACTGTACAGTGTGTGTGTATATATATATGTATGTATGTGTGTATATATATATATATATATATATATATATATATATATATATACAGTACATACACTGTATATATAAAATCAGGATGAAATAGATTATATAAAAAGGAAGCAATAATCTTATCGTTGTTTGTTTGTTTTATACATTATCAATATTGTTCGAAGTATGTGTGTTATAATGTATCCATATTCAAATAGTAGTTTAACAAATACAATACAAATTATTTTATTTATTTTATGTGTATCATCAATATATCATCAATATTATAATAATGGACTGAAATGTATGAAACTCCACCTCTTTATAGTAAAAAATGTTCCATGTTGCTACACCCAAAGAGTTAAAGCTTATGTTTTTAGGTAAAATCACATATTTGAATCTGTTATAGTAAAAGATAAATTTATCCTATAACAGATTAGTTACTAGAAAATGTATTTCCCCTGAAGACCTGAAGATAGACATGTCTAGTCTCGGAGTGCCACCTGGTGGCCAAGTGAGCTAATGTTTGTATAAACACAAAATTTATTATTAAATGAATCCACAAATAAGGAAGAATGTTACACTTTCTGGGCCAGGTGGCTGGAGGCTTTTATGAGTTGTATTGTCTGCAACTGAATAAAATGGCAAGTCAGTCTGACTGCTGAGCTCTAATGAAGAAGGTTGTCCTTCGAAATGCTTCAGACGGCAGTGGTCCTCCTCATTCCCTCTGTGACCATCTGGAGTGGGTCTGTCTGTATTCAACACTTACCACAAGTCGGCCTTGCTAAGAAGCATTTCTAGCTTGAACTTCCACAGCTGGTAATTGACATTGTTCAGCTTTGTGATTGCAAACCTCACATTTGAACTGTTTGCCATCTTTCAGCAGCTTGTATAGAGTACTCACTGACTTCTCATATTCTCTCCAGTGCCTGGGCACATAACCTGTTAATTGAGTATTAATATGATGTGCTGGAAGCTTCTTAAATACAGGAAAACAACATTACTTGCATGAAGGATAGTAGCGCATATCTTCCAGTATGGGGAAGGAACCATAAGTTGGTCTAGTCTAAAGCAGGTAACTGTTTCTCTATCTTCAACTAAAGAGTAGATTGAAGCAGCACACGTGTGTCAAGAAGCGATATGGATTCGTCAACTTTTTGTGGACATTGGTGTAGACATGTCAAATCCAATTCTCATTTTTGAAGACAACCAGGAATGTATAAAGCTTATGCAATCAGAAAGGGTCAATCCTAGGACCAAAAACATCAACGTCAAGTATCACCTACTGAGGGATAATCAAGAGCAAGGTGTTATTGACATTTAATACTGCCCATCAGAGGAGATAACTGCTGATGCACTCACCAAAAGTTTGTCGAAGAAACGTCATAGTTATATCCAGAAGAAGCTAAATATAATTTGACAAAGCACATACTGTTGATAAGGGGTGTTGGAAGAACAACAGCAAGTTGCTTATGTATTATGACTGTATATATGCATTATACCTGTCTATGCAGCAGGTGGCACTGTACTATTAGAGTGTAATGTGCATGTAACTCTATTGTATGATGTAATGAGAGGAAGTGCTTTTCTTCAGTGTTCAGTTGTGTTCCTGTTTCCATACTGTTAAAGTGGAACTTCCGCTTATCTGCTTTCTCCCCCCCCCCCCTGTGCCATATTTGGCACCTTTTAGGGGATGGGGGGAACGGGTACCTGTTTTTGACTGTTTGACTGTTTTTTCACAGCACAGTCTCCCAGAAGTCTTCCCCACTTCTGGGAGACTGTGCCGTGGCGCCATCCCTCTGAAGTTCGCCCCCCTCTGCTTTCTCTGCCGCCAGGCCAGTCAGAAAGCACAGCATGCTTGACGCATGTGCAGCAGGGAACCAGCTGTGAAGCCGAAAGGGTTCCCATGGTGGAGATGGCCGCGACAGCACCCGACAGCTGATCTGAAAATTGACTGCGGTGCCAACAACGCGGGCTCCCTGGGCAGGTAAGTACCATTTAATAAAAGTCAGCAGCTACAGTATTTGTAGCTGCTGACTTTTAATTATTTTTCCCCAGGCAGAACTCCTCTTTATGATATGCTCTGCTATCTACCATGCAAGTAAAGTTATTTTCCTGTATTCAATAAGCTTCCAGCGCATCATATTAATACTTAACCAACAGTCTGCACACACATAAGGAATTAAGCTGTCAGGGTTTGTGCTGCAGAACTACCCCTTCCTCAGCCTCCTTCTGGCTGAAATACAATGTAGTAGTCAGGGCAGAAGCCTTAAAAAAAATGCCACCAGAGCTCCTCCTACTGCCTCAGAGGGTTGCACCCATGACTGCCTTTCTCCTCCTTGGGTATGGCAGGCATACTTAGCCCCTGCACAGATCACAGGAGAACATAGCACTCACTTCCTGTGCACAGAGCAACCCTAGTATCTCCCTCGGCTTAGCCAGTACTAATAAAGGGCCAACATGAAACACAAATGACTTCCCCATTAGTACTAACAATAATAACATTTGTAGGAAGAACTCTGTACTCACCACTCACCACCAATTCCAGAAATCACCAGACCCCAGGAAGGATGGAGCAGTAAAAAAATGGGGGATGAGATGGGAGGGGAGAGGTGGGGGCTGACCAATGGAATACTACCAGGAGCCACAGCTTTCCGCCCTTGTGACTAGAGATAAGTTTGACCCAAATTCTAGCAATTTCCAGTTTGGGAAAATAGCAAACATATGTACTCACTTGCCTCTGTAGCAACCTATCATGCAATTTTTTGTCTTCGAACTGTGGTCAGGTGATATAGATGGGCTAATAATGTTTTTTTTCAATGTGTCAGCCTATTCTCTAAAAAAAAATCAGGGGTACCCAGGAGCCTTTTGTCAGTATTGGTGGAGACTTGGGGTAGATAGAGATAACGAACAGAGCATTTTTAGTTTTAGTTAGTCACTGCTATACATTTCTATACAGAGCTATACAGTGCTATATACAGAGCTCTGTTGTGTTGCATTACAGTGAATTTCAGTGTGGTGGGCTACATAGTGTGTAATGTACCCCCTTCCACCTGTATTTACTGTGCTGTATTGTCCTACATTACTGTGAATTGAATTGTGGTGAATTAGGTATACACTATATTTCCAAAAGTATTGTGACGCCTGCCTTTACACACACACATGAACTTTAATGGCATTGCAGTCTTAGTCCGTAGTGTTCATGTTCAAAGTTGGCCCACCCTTTGCAGCTTTAACAGATCCAACTCTTCTGGAAAGACTGTCCACAAGGTTTAAGCCAGTGCTGTGCATGTGCGTGTAAAGGCAGGTGTCCCAATACTTTTGGTAATTTATAGCTAGATTCAGGTACGGCGGCGCATCTTTCAGGCGGCGTAGCGTACGTATTTACGCTACGCCGCCGTAAGTCAGAGAGGCAAGTGCTGTATTCACAAAGCACTTGCCTCCTAAGTTACGGCGGCGTAGCGTAAATGGGGCCGGCGTAAGCGTGCCTAATTCAAATGAGGATGAGGGGGGCGTGTTTTATGTAAATGGGTGGTGACCCGACGTGATTGACGTTTTTTACGAACGGCACATGCGCCGTCCATGTACATATCCCAGTGTGCATTGCTCCAAAGTACGCCCCAAGAACGTATTGGTTTCGACGTGAACGTAAATGACGTCCAGCTCCATTCACGGACGACTTACGCAAACGACGTAAAATGTTAAAATTTCAACGCAAGAACGATGGCCATACTTAACATTGACTAGGCCAGCTATTTGTTCCACTAACTTTATGCCGGAAAAAGCCATACGTAAACGACGTAAAAAAAATGCGGCGTACGTTTCTGAATCGGCATATCTAGTCATTTGCATATTCTATGCCGAACTCAACGGAAGCGCCACCTAGCGGCCAGCGTAAATATTGCATTGTATCTTAGCCTAATTTAAGCGTATCTGGTTTCCAGAATACGCCTAAATTTAGGACGGTGTAGATTCAGAGTTACGACGGCGTATCTACTGATACGCCGGCGTAAAGCTTTCTGAATCCAGCTAACAGTGTATATAACCCTTTGAGGGGAGATTTACTAATACTAGCACACACAGAATCAGGTGCAGCTGTGCATAGTACTCGATCAGCATTTAGGTTTTATTCCTTCTCAAGCCAGGCCCTGTGCCTATATAGACACACACAGTAGGGCTTGGCCCCACACTTACTTCCTCCTCAAAGGCTTTGACTGACAGGGGCAAGAGCCAATGGCTCCCACTGTTGCATAGTCTCCTGTGAGAAGAGAGAGAGGAGAGAAGAGGTTCTGCAGACAAGCACATCGCTGGATCCCGTTTGGGCTCAGGTAAGTGTTTAAGATCAAGATCAGGCTATGGAAAGTTATTAAGATTGAGATCTGGCTCAAGTAAGTGTGAAAGGTTTTTTACCCTAATACAGAAAAAGGCTCCTACTAGCTTAGTGAACGTGAGGACAATTCACCAAGCAAAGAATATGCAATCACAGGCAAGGAAAATATAAAAGCACTATTTTTGCTTCTACATGATTGGATGATGGAAGTCATACTTACCTTTCGTAAACCAACCTCAATAAATTAATGTTTGTTCCCTGCGTGGGCTGTGAAAGCTAAAGGTAAATATTCATTATTAGTAGAGAGGAAGGACTGTGTAAAGTGAAAAAAAAACAAACATTTAAATGTTTTTTATCTCTACAGATATTGTTGGTCCTTCGCAACCCAAAAGATGCAGCCACCTCTTATTACAGATTTCATAAAAGCTTGCCTGCGCTTCCCACTTATGAATCTTGGGACTTGTTTTTCAAGGATTTTATAAATGGCAATGGTAATGTATTTCCTAGCATATTATGGTTCGTAAAAATAATGACAAATTCCTTTTCTTTTTCTTTTCATAAAAGGAAACATTGAAATCAAAACTGATTATCATAAATGTATAACAAGTAGCAGGGGGCTACTGATCATGCTTAGAGGAGCTGGTGACTCTGAGCTGTGTAGACAATGAAACTTAGGTCATATATTAAAATTGAAAACCAGAAGCACTGTCAAACATACGCAGGGCCGCCATCAGGGGGGTACAGGCAGTAAACCTGTGAGGCCGCGTACACATGACCGGTCCAAACCGATGAAAACGGACTGAAGTTCAGTTTCATTGGTCCAAACCGACCGTGTGTACGCCCCATCGGTCTGTTGTCCTTCGGTCAAAAAAAAGAGAACTTGCTTTAAAATCTAACCGATGGACGGCTGACCGATAGGTCAAAACCGATGGTTAGTACACAAAAGCATCGGTTCAAAACCCGCGCATGTTCAGAATCAAGTCGATGCATGCTTGGAAGCATTGAACTTCATTTTTCTCAGCACGTCGTTGTGTTTTACGTCACCGCGTTGGACTTGATCGTTTTTTTAACTGATGGTGTGTAGGCACATCAGATCATCAGTCTGCTTCAGCGGTGAACCGATGAAAATGGTCTGTCGGACCATTCTCATCGGATGGATCGACCGTGTGTACGCGGCCTAAGGGGCTCAGATGGCAACCACCTATTTTTTTGTAACATTTATTTTTATTTATTTTTTTGTTTTTGTTCATCAGCACCCAACCCCCTGCCCCCCCTCCCGACCTGTAAGGGGCCCGGATGGCAACCCCCCTATTTATTTTTATTTATTTTTTGTACATCAGCACCCAAAGCCCCCCCGACCTCAATTTGCGCCATCACCCCCGCTTCGGCCCCCCCCCCGGTTCTCAATTTGCAGCGGCAACCCCCCCCCCCCCCCAGTTCTCTGCTCCACCAGGGGGCCCATGCCTGAAGCTGTGTAAGGGGCCCCAAAATTCCTGATGGCGGCCCTGAACATACGTATGCCACCCCCACAGGTTCTGTTTGAGTTGAGGACTGAGAATCCTAATCTACCAAAGAACAACCTCAGCCCCACTGACACACCAGGTTAAGTAAATGGACACTGTACTGCTATTGGAAGCACACATATAAACACACATAGAACTAAGGTTCAGTGTCAAAAAGCATCAAACTGGTTAGTGGTAATTAGCCCAACATAATTTCACGGGTTGAAGTAAACAGCAGCATGTGCACATAAAGGAGTAAATAAAGTATCCGATTAATCATAGTTCACTAGACAATATACAGCATCTCACAAAAGTGAGTACACCCCTTACATTTTTGTAAATATTTTATTATATATTTTCATGGGACAACACTGAAGAAATGACACTTTGTTACAATGTAAAGTAGTGAGTATACAGCTTGTATAACAGAGTACATTTGCTGTCCCCTCAAAATAGCTCAACACACAGCCATTAATTTCTAAACCACTGGCAACAAAAGTAAGTACACCCCTAAGTGAAAATGTCCAAATTGGGTCCAAAGTGTCAATATTTTGCGTGGCCACCATTATTTTCCAGCACTGCCTTAACCCTCTTGGGCAAGGAGTTAACCAGAGCTTCACAGGTTGCCACTGGAGTTTTCTTCTACACCTCCATGATGACATCCCTGAGCTGGTGGATGTTAGAGACCTTGTGCTCCTCCACCTTCCATTTGAGGATGTCCCACAGATGCTCAATGGGGTTTAGGTCTGGAGACATGCTTGGCCAGTCCATCACCTTTACCCTCAGCTTTCTTAGCAAGGCAGTGGTTGTCTTGGAGGTGTGTTTGGGGTCCTTATCATGTTGTAATACTGTATTGTCTTGGCCTCCATGCTGCAGCTCAGTTTCAGGGTCTTCTTATAGCCTAGGCCAGTGATGGCGAACCTTGGCACCCCAGATGTTTTGGAACTACATTTCCCAGGATGCTCATTCACTCTGCTGTGTAGTTGAGCATCATGGGAAATGTAGTTCCAAAACATCTGGGGTGCTAAGGTTCGCCATCACTGGCCTAGGCCATCTTTATCTAGAGCAACAATTCTTTTTTTCAGATCCTCAGAGAGTTCTTTGCCATGAGGTGCCATGTTGAACTTCCAGTGACCAGTATGAGAGAGTGAGAGCGATAACACCAAATTTAACACCCCTGCCCCCCATACACACCTGAGACCTTGTAACACTAACGAGTCACATGTCGCCGGGGAGGGCAAATGGCTAATTGGGCCCAATTTGGAAATTTTCACTTAGGGGTGTACTCACTTTTGTTGCCAGCGGTTTAGACATTAATGGCTGTGTGTTGAGTTATTTTGAGGGGACAGCAAATTCCCACTGTTATACAAGCTGTACACTCACTACTTTACATTGTAGCAAAGTGTAATTTCTTCAGTGTTGTCACATGAAAAGGTATAATAAAATATTTACAAAAATGTGAGGGGTGTACTCACTTTTGTGAGATACTGTATTTACTAGGCTATAACAGCATACAACTCTGAAAACAGTAGGCTTTATCCACTTTAGGATGCACTCTATAAGAATGACAGCAATGAAATGTAATATATATTGAATGCCTCATCTCTCCAAAGAAAATAAAGACACTAGCAGCTCTACAGCTCTGCATAAGTTCAAATCACACATATGAGTCCTAAATCCTTCATAATCAAGGCCAGTTAAATAATAATAATATTGGTAATCCGGGTCTGTTAAATAAATCCTATCACCACACCTCATGGGGCTCCACACCCCGTGGATATTCAACTCACCAGAGCTCAGATAAAATTGCACCTTCAATATCCTACCGAAGTAAAAAAAATAGGAGCAGATCCACAGCCGGACTACGCTTTAACCACTTAAGACCCGGACCTTTAGGCAGCTAAAGGACCCAGACAGTTTTTGCGATTCGGCACTGCGTCGATTTAACTGACAATTGCGCGGTCGTGCGACGTGGCTCCCAAACAAAATTGGCGTCCTTTTCTTCCCACAAATAGAGCTTTCTTTTGGTGGTATTTGATCACCTCTGCGGTTTTTATTTTTTGCGCTATAAACAAAAATAGAGCGACAATTTTGAAAAAAAATATATATATATAAAATAAATGTCCTCAGTTTAGGCCGATACATATTCTTCTACCTATTTTTGGTAAAAAAAAATCGCAATAACCGTTTATCGGTTGGTTTTCGCAAAATTTATAGCGTTTACAAAATAGGGAATAGTTTTATTGCATTTTTATTATTTATTTATTTTTTTACTACTAATGGCGGCGATCATCGTTTTTTTTCGTGACTGCGACATTATGGCGGACACTTCGGACAATTTTGACACATTTTTGGGACCATTGACCCAATTAGCGATTGGGTGCGCTGTTCCTGCGGGGGCGGTCACGTAGAAGAGGACCGGGCTGGGATCTTAAAGGGGACGTACATGTACGCCCTTGTGCCCAGCTGCGCCATTTTGTCGACGTATATCGTCATGCGGCAGTCCTCAAGCGGTTAAAGGCTTATTTTATTTTTTTATTTTTTAAATAACAACATGTCATACTTATCTGCTCTGTGCAGGGGTTTTGCACAGAGCAGCCCCAATACTCCTCTTATCAGGTCCCCCATCGGCGCTCCTGGCTCCTCACTCCTGCCGAGTGCACCCAGAGCAAGCAGCTTGCTCTGGGAGCACCCAAGCAGGCTTGCTCCTGAGCCACTGACCTGTGTGTCCATTCACACACAGAGTTATGGCTTGGCCCCCCCTCTCTCTTCATTGGCTCACTGGCTGTAACTGACAGCAGCGGGAGGTAGTGGCGTCAACCAATGAGGAGGGCGAGTCCCCAGAGATCCGAGGCTCTTGTGCTCATAGCTGGATCAAGATGGGGCTGAGGTAAGTATTGGGGGCTGGGGGGAGCTGCTTCACCCAGAAGGTTTTAATCTCAATGCATAGAATGCATTACGGTAAAAACTTCTGCCTTTAGAACCACTAAATAATAATTCCCAGAATGTAAGGTGAATGTAAATAAGTCTGTTATTTTCAACTTCCTTTAACAGACCAAGCTGTCTAGACAATGTAGCAGCCAGAAGGTTGAGACAAACCATTTACCACTGACATTGCTGCTTAAAATGGTCAGCTTTTATTCATTTATTGATACTGTTATTGGTTCATAACCCTATTTTCGTTATTTATATGCTTTACATTTCTGTATTTTTTCCAACAGAAATAATTTAATATAATACAGTCAGTTTATACCCACATTTTTTTTCTGTGTTTTAGTGTGTTTTGGATCATATTTTGAATTTCTAGCTGAGTGGAACAAACACATTGATGAAGACAATGTAATGGTAGTTAAATTTGAAGAGATGAAAACAGTAAGTTTAGTTTTTACAGTTACTCTGATGCTGGCCATGATGAACAATGTGATTTTCTGTAAAGCTACATGCAGCTTTAACATATCCCCCAAACCACTTACAGGTGGCATGATGAGTTTTTTTAAAATGTAATTCTTTTCACGATTTTTGGAGAATATATATATATATATATATATGTGTGTGTGTGTGTGTGTGTGTGTGTGTATATATATATATATATACTGTGACCAGAGCAGTGCAGTGTTACTATATTGACACTGTACTATGGGGGAATCATCATGTTTTTTTTCTACACTATGATTGCTTATAACAGTAATGATCACTGTTATAAGCAATAATTTTATGAATGGAATCTATTCATTCAAAGGCATTTATTGTGTACTATTGTGCTAGCTGTGAATGTGATTGGTCACAGCTCTCTCATGGTACAGATGCACGGTGAATGGTACCTGTCTCTACCATGTGATCACTGTGACCAATCACAGAGAGCATCACAATAGTACACAATGATGAATGAAAGCCATTCTTTGTGTACAACTGTCATGTGATCATTTTGATTGGACACAGCAATCACATGGTACCAGGGCCGACCTGGTGCAATGATTTGTCATCTGCTGTGTCTAGTGGACACAGTGGGTGACAGATCATGCTGCAGCATGGAGCTAGAGAGCTTGGAAGGCGCGTGACTGGGAGGACATCATATGACATCCACTTGGAACTACAGTTCCTGCTCTGACATCATTTGCTGATAGGCCGGGTGGGAAGCAGTTAAAGAATTTGTGTATCTTCATTGTAGTCCTCAAAGCGTGAAAACGACCTCCCCCAGCTTTGTGTTAAATTTTATTTAAATTTTGTTGTAGTAAATGTCCCAAATGGAACTGCCTTGCTTCCTGGGCCTTTTTGACCGTTTATTCGGACTGAAAGGTAGTTTGACATGTTTTTCCCTTATTTTCTTTGTGTTTGGGAGTGTGATATGTTTAATATATGCCACAATATTCCATATATAGGTGAAATATTTGCCATTATTATCACTTCCGGGTTAATAAAACCGGAAGTGAAGTCACATTCTGTCCGGCCTCTTAGCCTTCTCAATTTGGGGGTCATCATCTTTCTTATAAGTAGCGATGCAGTGGTGGGGGTCCACATCCCAGATGATGACATTTCTAGTCGAAACATGTCGGAGGGACCCATCCACAACATTGTTTTTGGTACCATAACATCTGATAAGCCTATGATGAGTGTTTAACATGTGAGTTTTATCCTAGTTGGCTTTTGAGAATGTTTTATTAAACTGTCCGTAAATTAAACCCAGGCAGATTCCTAGCTATTCACCATAAGCTCTGTGAGGGTGGGGATACTCTATTTTAGTAAAAAAGAAGACAGAAGACATTTCTAGATAGAAATAGGGGATTTCTAAGACATCTTCACACAAGCGGAATTTCAGTCAGAAAATAGTTGGAGGGTTTTTCTGACAGAATTCCGCTCAAGCTTGGTTTGCATATACACGGTCACACAAAAGTTCTCTGAACTTTCGAGCGTTAAGAACGCGGTGACGTACAACACTACGATGAGGCGAGAAAAAGAAGTTCAATGCTTCCGAGCATGCGTCGAATTGTTTACAAAAAATGTGTGTCTTTTTCCCCATCGGAATTCAATAAAGACGAACGGATTTTCTGATAGGAATTTTTTCTGTCTGAAAAATTGAGAACCTGCTCTCGAACTTTTACTGGTGGAAATTCCGACAGCAAAAGTCTGATGGAGCATACACCCGGTCGGAATTTCCGATTAAAAGCTCACATCAGACTTTTGCTGGCGGAAATTGCGCTCATGTGTATAGGGAATAAAGCTACATTTACACAGGTGAATTAGGCTGGTGAGAATTTTAGTGGCAGGAATGTTCTGATTGATGCTGCAGCTCCAAACGGCTAGGTGCGGTTTACTATAATGACAGGTCGTTGGTGAACTCAGGTATTCGCGGCTGTCCATACAACCAGCAATTACCCTCGGTGATCGCTGCTGGATGCACACATAGTATGTCCAGCAGTAATCACCACAGATAATCACTGGCTGTACAGAGAGCCGTGAATAGCTAGGGCCCCTGGCGACTTGTCAATATAGTGAATGGGGCCAGTGGCTGCACTTAGCAGCTCAGAGTCGCATATGGAATCGCCCATGTAGATGAAGCCTTACTTTATAAACAAAAATTGTCACTACTCTACCTATAGTTTAAAATCAACCAATCATTTGTTTCTTTTCACTTTAAGGATGGTCTAACTCAACTGAAAGAAATCTCAGAATTCCTTGGATTTGCTCTGACAGAAGAGCAGCTTTGCGAGGTTGAAAGACGAACTTCGTTTGCATCGATGAAAGAAAAATCTGAGAACACACACGGGAAACTTAATGAAGCTTTCTTCAGAAAAGGTAACAACACTTCTAAAATTTGTGAGAGAATATAATATTAGAATTCATTAGGTCCTAAAACTTGCACATATTTAAAGCTGAATTCCAGGCAGATATAAAATTATTGCGCCACTTCAGCCACGGAAAGGTTTTACCCCCTTAATGACCAGAGCATTTTTTGCAATCCGGCACTGCTTTAACCGGCAATTGCGATGCTGTACTCAAAATTTGACGTCCTTTTTTTCCCACAAATAGAGCTTTCTTTTAGTGGTATTTGATCACCTCTGCCTCTCCATTTACCGTTTCAGGTCCAATTTCAGCACAATTTTTGACTGAATTAGGACCTGAAACAGACCAAAAGACGCACAGGACTCCTGTGCAATTCGCACCAGAGCCGCCGTGTAGATGTGTAAACCGGCTCCATAGAAAGCCGGTCACAATCTCCTGCTATGCGAATCGGATGCAGTGAAATCCGTGTCCAATTTGCATAAGTGTGAACCCAGCTTTATTGCTATTGTTACCTCTAAGATAATTGAAGCCTCAACTCACCTATTTGCCTGCTACAATTAATCTGACGTGCTAGATTAAATTACTCTGAGAAGGTTAACCATGGTGGCTGCTACTAAGAAGACTTGTGCTGCTCACCTACCCCTTCTACCCTCTCTGCTATTCACATTTGTTTTAATACACACCAGTCAGATGTAAGGCTTTGCTTAATCAGGGCACAGTGAATAGCTGGTTGTTAAGGAGCCGGCTGGGAAGCTGGCCGCCGTGTCCTTAACAGATGAGTCATCAGCTGTCAGCGGACTTCCCCACTAACAGCTGAATGGGAAAAAAAACATTGCCGGCAATACAAAAATTTGAAAAATAACAGTGTGGTGGTCCCCCAATCCATACCAGGCCTTTGGGTCCGGTATGGATTTTAGGGGAACCCCACACCAAAAATAAAAAAAGGTGTGGGGTCCTCCCCCAAAATCCATACCAGGCCCCTTGGTCTGATATGGATTTTGAGGAGAACCCCTATGCAAAAAAAAGTGGCGTGTGGTCCCCCCAAAATCCATACCAGACCCTTATTCTAACATGCAGCCTGGAGGCCAGGAAAGGGGGGCAAGCGAGTGCCCCCCTTTCTGAACCATACCAGTCCACCTGCCCTCAACATGGGGGGGGGGCTGCTTTGGGGACAAGGGCCTCTTCCCCACAACCCTGGACAGTGGTTGTAAAGGTCTACAAATAGGGGGATTATCAGAATCTGGTCCCGCCCCCCCATACATGAATGAGTATGGGGTAGATTGTCGCTCTATTTTTGTTTATAGAGCAAAAAATAAAAACCGCAGATGTGATTAAATACCACCAAAAGAAAGCTCTATTTGTGGGGAAAAAAGGACGTCAATTTTGTTTGGGAGCCACGTCGCAAGACCGTGCAATTGTCTGTTAAAGCGACGCAGTGCCGAATCGCAAAACCTGGCCTGGGCATTTAGCTGCCTAAAGGTCCGGGGCTTAAGTGGTTAAAAAAAACGTCATTTTTTTAGAACCCAAAAAACGGTCGTGTGTACGCGGCATAATATCTATCAGTACTGTCACTGCAAACGACCTATACTGTATAGACACACACATGTTTCTTTAATAATTCATACATTTCTTCATTCTGTGCTGGGCTAGTTCTATTATGAAATCTAGAAATCATTTTTGTTTTTGAACAGGACAAGTTGGAGACTGGAAAAGCCTCTTCACTGAAGAACAGAGCAAGGAGGTGGATGCAAAGTTCCAACAATATCTGGCTGGAACAAAGCTGGGAGATATGATGAACTATTCTAAATACTGCACGTTTTAGACATTTCAATTAAGCTACCAAAATGCAAATAATACACCACTTTTTCTAGCATTACCCCAAATAATAATTAACATAATGCCAATATATTATACTACTAAAAACTACATATTATAGAATATAGAATACTGACATGGAAATATGTCATGTTGGTTGGCTTGTTACTCTGTATACCCTTTTCTATTTGACTTTATTTAACCTCTTGCATGCACTTATCCAAAGGCTTAAAGGGATTGTAAAGGTAATTCCCCCCCCCCCCCCAAATAGCTTCCTTTACCTTAGTGCAGTCCTCCTTCACTTACCTCATCCTTCCATTTACACAGCTCCTTTCTCTATCTGCAAAGTAGAGAGTGTCCTGACACTCCTGCTTGCACCCTCCCCCCTCAAGAGGCTTTCTCCACACCAGGGAGAAAGCCTTGCATTACTGCGTGTAGTTACAGACAGAAGAACAGGAAGTGAGGATTTCTCAGAAGAAATAAGGACATTTAAAAGCAAGGTAAGTGAAGGAGGACTGCACTGAGGTAAATGAAGCTATTTAGGAAAACATTTTTTTATCTTTACAACCCCTTTAAGTAAATAAGAATTTATTAAAAAATGTATGTGAGCTACACGAATTGTTTTTTTTGTGTTTGTTTAAATAATACAAATAAACACATATACTTCGACTTGCATATTGTACATATCAAAGTCTATGAAAACCTGCAGTTTTGGAATCTTAAAAGCTGAAGTTGGGGTAGTGCAATTTTTTACATTGGACAGCTTGGACCCATGTAAGTATGTATGTACTGTGACAGGAAGTCAGGTAAATCTGGGGGTGTTGAGTGAGTAAGGAACTTGTAAAGCTCAACACATGCGAACTGAATCGCCTCTGGGCGCTGTTTCCATTTCATGGGTAAGAAAACCTCTTGACCTTGGAAGAGATGGGTTTTAATCTTTCTCCTGAAGGCCAAGTGGTCCGACTCTAGTGTTGTCACAGACGGGAGATACATTTCTGCCTTGTTTAGAAAATTCACCGATTACTATCAGGTGTCGGCTGCAGAGGTAGCCAGAAAGGTTTAAGGACGGTGGATAGCTTCAGCTGTTCAGAATGGAAAAATTAAGGCCTCTATAAGTTGTCCAGAGGATTCCTACTGAATGCTGCATCCTGAGGCTTGTTGAGTTAAGGAGAGCAGTGAGCTGAGGAAGACTTCTGAAGGTGAAGTGGTTGTTGATATTTTTTGCTGTGTGGTAAGAAAATCAAAAAGACTATTGTTTTCTGCTGGAAGACCAGCAGTGTCTGCCCAGCAATAGGCTGTGCCAGACTCCATAGGTAGGTTCCTGTGTTGTGAAGGTAGACGGCCCAAGTGCCCAGGGTTTATTTTATGTTTTGTTTTGTTTATGCTGTTTGGATGCTTGCACTTGTTTCCAGCAATATGGAAGAATAAACAATAACCCTTGTTTGTCCAACCACCCACGGCTGCCTCTCTGTATAATTCAGTGTGTAGTGAACCCACTCAGGTGGTCACACACCCCCGCTACCGAGCTAACCCCTTACAGTACTATACCTGTGGAATCCCTGTGGAAGCTGGAAATCATTTTAGTAGACACCAAAAAAGATGGAGATTGTGATGCCACTGCACTACTATGCTTCAAGTTTGTTCAATCAGAGAATTGTTGACCAAATGCAAAGTGTTCCCTGAATGGTGCCTATGCCAAACAAGTGACCTTCTGTGTTCACAATGCAGCAGAAGAGCATGAGACCCAGAAACTAGTGGAGATTACTGTAGTGGTGCCTAGATTTCCTGCTTCCATGGGAATCCAGCACATATGGCACTTACATATTTACATTGGTGGAAGATGGGCCAATGCAACTATGTAAAAATTACCATATCTGGAATACTGTATTTGCACCATTACAGCCAAATTAGGATAACGTCTACTTGAAACAGAGCTATATTCACCTTCTTTCCAGTGTGTCAATCTCCCAGAGTTCCATTTTATTATAGCTTATGTGCTCCCATTCACAAAGCATAATTTAAGAAAAATCAAAAAAATTTACTGGGTACCCTTTTACATGTTTTTTTCTGAACACTCCAAAATGTAAGGCTGGCTTCACACTGAAGCGTCAGCCGCGGTGACGGTATAGCCGCGCTATTTGTAGCGCGGCTATACCATCGTTTTTACCGCGATATTCGGCCGCTAGCGGTGAGGTTTTAACCCCCGCTAGCGGCCGAAAAAGCGTTAATACCGACCGCGTTGCGGCGGTATTACCGCGGTATTACAGCGGTATTACCGCGCTTTCCCATTGATTTCAATGGGAAGGCGCGGTATAGGAGCGGTGAACACACCGCTCCTATACCGCGGTAAAGAAGCGGCTAGCAGGACTTTTGGAGCGTTCCTGCTAGCGCGCCGCTTCAGTGTGAAAGCCTTCGGGCTTTCACATTGAAGAGTACAGGGCATGATTTTTCATGCGGTATAGCAGCGCTATTTTTAGCGCTGTACCGCATGAAAAACGTCCCAATGTGAAAGGGGCCTAAAGAAAAATACTTTGCTCTCCCCTTCTGTAATGTTTTTGAGGGGGCTAGGGGTGTGTGCTTACCATAGTTAACCCTGTCTGTACAGTGCTGGCAGATATATTTTATTATCAGTTTGTGGGTGGGGCTTAAGCGCCCTAGTGGGGACAAGTGGAACTGCATTAAGAAAACCTGTTAGATTCTGCAAAAGACTTGAGACTGGGGCAGAGGTTCACCTTCCAGCAGGACAAGGCTCTAAACATACAGCTAGATCTACAATGGAATGGTTTAGATCTAAGCATATTCATGTGTTAGAACAGCCTTTTACAACCAGGGTTGCCAGGCACCCTGGGATGTCTTTTTTTTTTTTAAGGGGTGCCTTGGAAAAATACCTAAAACAACTGTATACAAGTTAGTAGGTGGATCCAGCCTGCCTATTAGTTACACAAAACCACAGGTTAGGTTTCCTAAAAACCAAGGATGTCATCAGTTGATAAGGAGGATGTTGGGCACCTGCACAGCATCCTTCTTTGCCCCTCCCCCTCTCCTTCAGTACCAGGGTCACATTAGCTGAGTGAGGGAGAGAAATCGAGGTAGAAGAGAAACATTGGAATACTAATCAGTACCAGTGTGCAAAGGTACCGTATTTATCTTTGTATAGCGCGCCCCGGCGTATATCACGCACCCCCAACCTGGAAGGGAAATTTCCTGAAAAAAAGAAAATACTTACAGTTTGAATGCCCCTCATCGGTGTCTTGCCCGGCGTCCATCGGCGGCCTTGTCCGGTCCGGCGTCCGTCTGCGGCCCTGGTGGTGTCCTCCCCGCATCTCCCGCGCTGTTTCTGAGTCGATCCTCGCTTCCCGCGCTGTGTTTGAACGCCGCCGCCGACATATACCGAGCGCAGTACACTCGGGCACGCTTGGCTCCTCTCACATAAAGGCTAGGAGGCGGCACAGGGTGTGACAGCGAGGGGAGCCGAGCCTGGCCGAGTGTACCCGAGTGTACTGCGCTCGTTATATGTCGGCGGCGGCGTTCAAACAGCGCAGGAAGCGGGGATCGGCGTATATCGCGCACCCACAATTTCCCCCTTATTTTAAGGTAAAAAAAGTGCGCGGTATACGCCGATAAATACGGTATATTTGCTTTGGAAGAATAAATCACTGCTAAAGTTTGGTGTCCTACCCATGTGGATGTTGCTACATTATGCAAAATTATTAGTTTATTAGAAAGGGGTGCCTTGAGATTGTGTGCAATTTTAAAGGGTGTCTTGTCTGAAAAAAGTTTGAGAAACCCTGTGTTAGAATGGCCAGTCAAGACCCAGACCTAAATCCAATTGAAAATCTGTGGCAAGACTTGATAATTGCTGCTCACAGATACTCTCTATCCAATCTGATAGAGATCGAGCTATTTTGCAAAGAATAGGCAAAACTTTCACTCTCTAGATGTATAAAACTGGTAGAGTCATACCCAAAAAGACTTGTGGCTGTAATTGCAGCGAAAGGTGCTTCTACACAGTATTGACTCAGGGGGGATGAATACAAATGCACACCACACTTTTAAGATATTTTTTTGTAAAAAAAAAAAAATGAACACCATTTATTATTTTCCTTCCACTTCACAATTATGTGCCACTCTGTGTTGATCTATCACATAAAATCCCAATAAAATACATTTATGTGTAGCACTACCCCTGGAGGAGCTGCTGGTTTGTTTTGGGTGGCACATTTACCTCGTGGCTCTTCCGAATTCCTAGGGGTGGATGGTGCATATAGCAATAGTAAAAGAATGTCCGCAACAAGTGTCTTTGCTGTGCTCTTTATTACTCAGCCGGGTAAAAACAATGAACTGGTGATGAAAGGGAGTTTGCAAGAAGAGGGAGAACAGCAGATTCAGCCCTGGTTCACACTGGGTACGATTTGGAACGATTTGAGATGCGAGTTGACATGTCAAATCGCATATCAAATCGGCGGCAATTGTCGGCAATGGCACTGTCCTAATCAGTGCGACGCCGCATCTGCGATTTCAAAAAGTAGTTCCTGTACTACTTTTTGCGATTTCGGGCCGCGATTTACATTAAATTGCTGCCGAAATCGCGGCAAAATCGCGGTAAAATCGCGCATTTTACCGCGATTTTGAATTCGCAGCAGTGTGAACCTAGACTGAGGCTTAGTATTTGGAACAGTCCTGCTCCCATACGTAACACTTTCCATACCACTCCTGCCTGAGTGGGTTTAGTGTACCCAGACAGGCCTCTCTCACTGACCTGGCAGCCGGAGTATCACTCAAACCTTAGTAGGATAAAGTCTCTGCCACAGACTGCCAAGAACTTGAACTTGAGGAAAAGTCTGCCACGACCCTCCTTAGAATGACTGTCAGGGAGACACCTCTGTCACAGGCCCTCTCTGGTTGTAGTTACGGAGGCAATCCTCTAGATGAATTACGCCTGGATCTCCTTCTTTATGCCGCCCAGGTACCGACTGACAGGTGACCAATCCTTCAATGTCTGGCTACCTTGATCCCCGGTGGTTTGTCGAAATCCTATTGGACCGCCAGCCTCTCAATGGCGCTTCTCAGACAGACTCCCCACCGAACAGCACTACCGCTTGGGATCCTCAAGTCGCAGTCGATCACTGGGTCCCCGTCGCTGCTCAAATGCTCCTGGCCAACATGGCCCCGGAACCAGGAACACCGCATGGCACGCATGCCCCGGGAAGGTAGGCCATAACGCCGGGGCGCCGTGATGTGGCCACCCTAATGGTGGGTTTTCAACACGGCGAAGAAGACAAACCCAGACTAATGGCGTCTGTCCCATAAATACCCTCCCCCAGCATGCACAGCAAGGCTAAACCCTCCTGATTGGCTGCTGGGGAAAAGCACCCAAACCTTGACTCCACTGCTGCCACCTACTGCACAGGGGTTGGAAGAACATCCCAGCACAACAGAATGAGCCCACAGCACAGCCAAGCTGAGACAGAGACCCTGTTTTGAACATAACAAATTTGGATCAGAGTTTAACTACACTCTGATCTACCTCTAAATTTAAATAGCACCGGTACCTAAAGTAACCAGGCGCTACATATGTTTTTGGTGTAACATGAAAAAATGTGAAAAATTTCAAGGGGTATGAATACTTTTTCAAGGCACTGTACACCTCCTGTTTTAGAGTACCTGCCCTCTGGATGAAAGAACACAGGGACACCTTTGGACAGCAACATTGTCAGGCTGGGGGTGGGGAAGTGTTATGCTGCGTACACATGATCGGAATTTCCGATGGAAACTGTCTGATCGTGTGTAGCCCCATTAGAGTTTTTTCATCGGAAACGTTTTCTGCATGCTAAAGTAATGCTCTGTCATTTCAACAAAATTGTGAGTACCCTTTTGTTTTTTACCAATAAAAGCTGAATTTTTAAACGGTACTACACTATCTTGGGACCCCTTCCTTCTTCTTTTTTCCTGTATATGGGATAAACACTGAGAGCACCACCAGGACCACAGCAGGACGTGCCTTTGCCAGGGTGCTGCACAGTGGCATACACTGTGAATGCTGCAAACCCCAAGAGGGGGCACAAATCTGGTGAGTGCGGTCCATATAGGAGCACAGATTGGAGTGGATCACTGTGTGAAGCATAGAACTAGACGTTCACAACAGCATGAAGCACTTTTTCAAAAAAAAAAATATTTTCATTTTATTTAATTTATTTATAATTATTGGCACTTAATTTTTTCTTTGTCATATCTCACACCTTTGGAGTGGATATCACTAGCCTTTGTAGCACAAGGATTTTATTAAGGTGCACCATTTTATTATATATATTGTTTTTGGATCACTTGGAACTGCGTTTTTATCGCAGCTGCTCAAGCAATCTAATTCATCTATTTTCACTTACCGTATTTATCGGGGCATAGCGCGCTCCCGCGTATAGCGAGCACCCCTAAAGTTGCCCCGAATTCCTGTGGAAAAAAGTTTTTTTGTACTTACAGTTTTGGTGTCTTGCGCGGCGTCCATCGGCGGCCTCGTCGGGTCCGGCGTCCGTCTGCGGCTTCGGGTGTCCTCTTCGTCGGGTCTGGCGTCCTTCTGCGGCGTCCCTCCCGCTCGTTTCCCGCGCCGAGTTGAATACTGCGCCGACATATACAGAGTGCAGTACACTCGTGTATCGTCGGGCAGGCTCGGCAACTCTCGCGCTGACGTCCTGTACGTCCAGGACGTCAGCGCGAGAGGACCCGAGACTGCCCGACAATACACGAGTGTACTGCGCTCGGCATATGTTGGCGCAGTATTCAAACTCGGCGCAGGAAAGCGGGTATCGGCGTATACCGCGCACCCACGATTTTTCAGGGCAAAAAAGTGCGCGGTATACGCCGATAAATAATCGCATTGCTATTTACACACACATTTTGGATATCACCAGCATTTTCCTTTACTTTTCGTACTAAGATTTCAAAATTAGGTTTAATGCACCAATTTACCTGTATTTGATTATATGTCATTGCGTTTTTCACTATTAAGTACACGCGCCTGTAACACAATTTACCACATCAGCACTGCATTTTAAAATCTAGCGCCATTCCTTCTTCCATCCTCTCTCAAATCATTATCTCACCTAGGGGAAATAAATCAGGTAGGGGCAGCTGCTTAAATTAATTAATTAAGGGCGTAAAAACTCTATACTCACTCACAGGCAATATTTGGTCCTATTGCACGGATTCATTTTTCACTTTCATTGCATAAAAACTATACTGTCATTTAAAACTATTTCCCAAAAAGATCATCATAGAAAGTTTCTACAAATTAGATATCACTAATGCCCCGTATACACGATCGGAATTTCTGATGGCCTAAAATCCGATGAAATTTTTCGTCGGAATTCCGTTCAAGCTGTCTTTTTTGCATACACACTGTCAAACCAAATTCCGACCGTCTAAAACCCGGTGACGTAAAACACTACGACGAGCCGGGAAAAATGAAGTTCCGAGCATGCGTCCACAGGGCCGGACTGGGAATAAAAAAACAGCTGTGGAAATAATGTCAGCCCCATAGCATTATTATACCAGACCGGCATAACAGCATTTTTTTCTTGTTCATAAAAGTGCCTCACCGTGTCCAGCATTGCCACCTCACCATGCCCAGCATTGCCACCTCACCATGCATATCATTGCCGCCTTACCTGCCAAACATTGCCGCCTTACTAGTCAGTGCCAGTGGATTACACACAGCGGGCATCTCCTCCCGCTGTGTCACGGAGCTCAGTCGGAAATGTCTAGGGCGGGCACGCTGTGAGAAAAGTCCTGCCCTCCTCCTAGACCAGCTTGTGTGATAGACAGAACACCGCGTCTATCACACAAGCTGGTCTAGGAGGAGGGCGGGAATTTTCTCACAGCGCGCCCAGCTCGAACATTTCACACTTCACAGTCACAGTCACACTGAGCTCTGTGACACAGCGTGACTGCGCTTTGAGCTATGCTGCGGCCCCAGGACAGGCAGCCTACCGGAAAAATATCCCGGTATCCCGGTCGGTCAGTCCGGCTCTGTGCATCGACTTGATTCTGAGCATGTGTGTTTTTTTCTCCGTCAGAGTTCCACAAAGACGATAGGAATTTCCGAGGGGAATTTTTTCCATCGGGAAAAAATAAAACAAGTTCTATTTCTAAACTCCGCCGAAAAAAGTCAGATGGGGCCCACACAAATCCGATGAAAAAATTCCGTCTGACTTTTTTCAGCGGAAATTCCAATCATGTGTACAGGGCATAACAGTGCACTGCTTATAAATATTATATGAGCCAGTATGTTGTCTGCACTGCCCTTCCTTCTACCACATGAAACATGAAACAATCTGTAGCTGATTAGCAAAGAAAGAACTATCCAACATGAATTGCTACTAATCCCCAAAACATTGTGACCTACTTCTAATTGACAAAAAAAAGAAAAAAGAAGGACTTTCTAAAATAAATTACTAATATTACAAAAAATGGTTAATGTCAAATTCCATGTACTTTGGCTCCCAAACAAAATTGGCGTCCTTTTTTTCCCACAAATAGAGCTTTCTTTTGGTGGTATTTTTATTTTTTGCGCTATAAAAAAAAAATAGAGCGACAATTTAAAAAAAAATTCAATATTTGTTACTGTTTGCTATAATACATATCCCCAAAAAAACATATAACAAATTTTTTCCTCAGTTTAAGCTGATACGTATTCTTCTACCTATTTTTGTTTAAAAAAATCGCAATAAGCGTTTAATGATTGGTTTGTGCAAAATGTATAGCGTTTACAAAATAGGGGATAGTTTTATGGCATTTTTATTAATAATTTTTTTTTACTACTAATGGCGGCGATCAGCGATTTTTTTCGTGACTGCGACATTATGGCGGACACATCGGACAATTTTGACACATTTTTGGGACCATTGTCATTTTCACAGCAAAAATGTTATAAAAATGCATTGATTACTGTGGAAATTACAATTGCAGTTTAGGAGTTAACCACTAGGGGCGCTGTAGGGGTTAGGTGTGACCTCATATGTGTTTCTAACTATATGGGGGCGGGGCTGGACGCGTGACGTCATTGATCACCTTTCCCTATATCAGGGAACAGACAATCAATGACACTGCCACTGTGAAGAATTCAACTTCCTGTCCTCAGACTCCATTGCCTCCTGGGAAATGATGACACTCATTTCTCAGGAGTCTCTGGGCATTACTGTGTCTAAAAATTTCCCAGCATGCACCTTTCCCTGAAAACCAGAAAAAAAAAGGAACTGGGCTTTACATGCCCACACATATGATGGATACGGCCACAACATGTGCTGGAGGATATAAGGCAAGTGTTTGCAATGATTTCTGGAACAATTGGGGAGCTATTAATATGTTTTAGGGACTATTTAATGTGATTCATTTTAGCTTGCAAAAAAAAAAAAAAAAAAATTATGCCCGGAACCCCGCTTTAATTCCTCTGATGAATTCCCTAAGGGGATTTCCACATGCTGGACAGAGAGGAACCCAAAACCTGTCTACAGCCAACTGGTCACCTGTCTGTCATTGGCCCTGGTAACTGGTAATCTAGGACATGTGTGGTGTTAGAGGAGGTCCTTAGTGAACCTTTGTCTAGATGAGGGAAACAGGAGTGTGACCCATGGAGTATGTGGCTGTGCATGCATTACCCCATTACAGTGGACCTAATTCATGCTGGGCCATGATCTGTGAGTACCTCCTTGTGGGGATTTTCCCTCCTGAATGGGAAAAGTAAAATCTTGGGACGCTGTTTACCACTTTCTGTAGACTAGTTAAGCACAGGTGCACTTTGAGAGGAGTTGTGTCTTAAACCACCAAAAGGGGAATGTTATGCCATTTTAATAGAAAGAGAAGAATGTTGACCAAGTAATTCATCTGTTTGTTTACTACCTTCAGGAGTAAAGACTAAGGCCCCATGCACACAAGATGCTGGTAAACGCGTGTTCAGAGACAGTTGGACAGCTTTTTCAACTGCCCCTGAACACATTTAATGTTATCCTATGTGTCCATGCACACAGTCCAGTTTATTGCCATTTTTAGGCAGTTGCGTTTAACCTAGTTTTTCCAGGAGCAAAAAAATTGGTTCAGACGCAAAAATGTCTGCGTTTCAGATGCAAAACGCGGTACCGGCGTTTTGTCGCGATTTTGTTTATAGGCGTTTTTAAAGGTGACCTATTTTTTTACATTAGAAATCTCAAAAATTATGGCAAATTCTGAAAAACCATTAAAAAAACAAAAAAGCTGTAATTGCTTGCATTGCATTGCAGACAATCCACAACGTGTGGCAGGTGATGTGGCCAGGTGATGTGGCCAATGGACAATCCACAACTTGTGGCAGGTCACATGGCCAGGTGACGTGGCAAGTGGACAATCCACAACTTGTGGTAGGTGATGTGGCCAGGTGACGTGGCAGGTGACGTGACCAGGTGACGTGTCCAGTGGACAATCCACAACTTGTGGCAGGTGTCATGGCCAGGTGACGTAGCAGGTGACGTGGCCAGGTGATGTGGCTAGTGGACAATCCACAACTTGTGGCAGGTGACGTGGCCAGGTGACGTGGCAGGTGATGTGGCCTGGTAACGTGGCAAGTGGACAATCCAGAACTTGTGGCAGGTGACGTGGCAAGTGACGTGCCAGGTGATGTGGCAAGTGAACAATCCACAACTTGTGGCAGGTGACGTGCCAGGTGATGTGAACAGGTGATGTGGCAGGTGACGTGGCCAGGTGAAGTGGCAAGTGGACAATCCGCATCTTGTGGCAGGTGACATGGCCAGGTGATGTGGCAGGTGACGTGGCCAGGTGATGTGGCAGGTGACGTGGCCAGGTGACATGGCAAGTGGACAATCCACAACTTGTGGCAGGTGACGTGGCCAGGTTACATGGCAGGTGAAGTGGCCAGGTGACGTGGCCAGTGGACAATACACAACTTGTGGCAGGTGACATGCCAGGTGATGTGAACAGGTGATGTGGCAGGTGACGTGGCCAGGTGACATGACCAGGTGATGTGGCAAGTGGACAATTCGCATCTTGTGGCAGGTGAAGTGGCCAGGTGATGTGGCAGGTGATGTGGCCAGGTGATGTGGCAGGTGATGTGGCGCTGGACGCCATTCACGTTCACTTTGAAGCAAATGACGTCCTTGCGACGTCATTTGCCGCAATGCACGTCGGGAAAGTTTCCCGACTGAGCATGCGCACTACGCTCGGCGCGGGAACGCACCTAATTTAAATGATCCACGCCCCCTACGGGATCATTTAAATTACGCGCCCTTACGCCGGGCATTTTTGAGGAGCGCCCACGCAAATTACGTGGCTACTGCTTCGTGAATGAAGCGTAGCGCAAATAATTTGCGGGGGCGCAGGGCAAAAACGGGACGCTGCGCCTCTGTAAGGAGTGCGCAGCGGTACCTGAATCTACCTCACTGTTCTATTCCCTAGCACAAGGGAAAACAGGCCAACCCCGTGTCCACAAATATAGTCCCAAACTCTGAACTATCTCCCCAGCTATGGGACATATACATATAGCAATGCACAGAGAGCAGGCTTTCCTGTAGGCAACTAGCAAAAAAAAAAAAAACTGAAAGGTGCAAGTGAGAAAAGCAATACATAAAACAATATAAAAGGTCTCTGCTACACTTTAAAGCTAACAAGTAAAATTCTTCAATTACTTAAGATAAAAACCGCTGGGCTCATTTGTCTTTGTTTGGAATAGGCATGAATGTTTTTTTCAGATTCCAGATAGCATCCTAAGTTAGCTTTACAATTTCACTAATGGTCGATATTCCAGTGCGAAATTCATATTGTAGTGATGTGTAAGTATTTCCTGTGGCATGATATCTGTAAATAAAAACAACAATTAATTTTACATCTTCCAGTATGACTGATTAAAACACTATGGAAAAAAATGAGGGACAATTTCAGAAGGGAATACAAAAAGCACACTCAAACCAGAATTGGTTCTAGTGGCAAGTCAAGCCGTGTATATAGTCAATATGCAGAGCTCCAATTACTGAAGCCCTTGATGGAGCTGAGATAGTAAGTATAACAACATGTCAACAAGGCAGTCGTCAACATTTCAAGGAGAAAGTCACATCTGGACAGGGAAATAGGTCAGTTGTTAACACTACTAAACAATTGACCTAAGCTAACCCTAACCCAACCCTAACCCTATGCTAACCTAACTGGTACCTTTTGCTAACCCAAACCAGAACCCTACTTCACTAACCCCACGATTACCTTATGCTAACCCTAACCCTATGCTAACCTTAACCGGAACCCTATGCTAACCATAACCTTTTGCTTACCCAAAATGGAACCCTAGTCTAACCCTATGCAAGCCCGATCCTAGAGTCACAGACGCCTGGGTGCAGAAATATTTCTGGTGGGCGTGGTGATCTTACCAACTCCTCCCCTTTACAAATGTTTCAATGGCAATGACTCAAACACAGACATGCTCCCCCAACACAGACAAAGAGAACACGTCGGGCACGGACCGCTCCCCCAGTGACATCACTGCACAGCTGGTCTCTCTCCACACAGAGACAGCCACTGCTTCGCTCTCCTCCTCTGACAGGGGGAAGCAGGGGTTGGGCAGGAAACACAGTGGCGGCAGCGGTGACCGGTGGAGAGAGCTGCCTTTGGCCATGGACAAAGAGAGGAGGGAGGGGAGCACTCTGGCGCTTCAGTGCCCCCACCTCTGTGGTGCCTGGGTGCACTGCACCCCATGCACCTGCCTAGGATCAGCCCTGACCCTATGCTAAGCCTAACCCAAGCCTTACCCTCTACCAAACTGAACACTATGCCATAGGCTAAGCCTAACTGGAACTGGGATTAGGGTTGTGGGATTGGGAGTAGTGGGTCTGGGGTTAAGGTTGGGGCATTGGGAGTAGTGGAACTGGGATTAAGATTAGGGTTGGGGGTTTGGGACTAATGGGACTGGAATTAGAGTTAGGGTTGGGGGATTGAGACCAGTGGGACTGGGATTAGGGTTAGGGTTGGGGTTTGGGACTAGTGGGACTGGGATTAGGGTTAGGATTTGGGACCAGTGGGACTGGAAATAGGGTTAGGGTTGAGGGATCGGGACTAGTAGGACTGGGATTAAGGTTAAGGTTGGGGGTTTGGAACTGGTGGGATTAGGGTTGGGGGTTTGGGACTAGTGGGACTAGGATTAGGGTTGGGGGATTGGGACTACTGGGATTAGTGTTAGGGTCAGGGATGGGACTAGTGGGACTGGGATTAGGGTTGAGGGTTTCTGACTAGTGGGACTGGGATTAGGGTTGGGGGTTTGGGACTGGGGTTAAGGTTGGGGGTTTGGGACTACTGGGACTGGGATTAGGGTTGGGGGATCAGCACTACTGGAAATGGGATTAGGGTTAAGGTTGGGGATCGGGACTAGTGGGACTGGAATTAGGGTTGGGGAATTCTGACTACTGGGATTAGGATTAGGGGTTTGGGACTACTGGGACTGGGATTAGGGTAAGGGTTGGGGTATTGGGATTAGGGATAGGGGTTTGGGACTAGTGGGACTAGGATTAGGGTTGGGGGATCGGGACTAGTGGGACTGGGATTAGGGTTAGGGTTGGGGGTTTGGGACTGGGATTAGGGTTGGGGGTGTGGCACTAGGATTAGGGTTGGGACTAGTGGGACTGGGACTAGGGTTGGGGGATCAGGACTACTGGGACTGGGGTTACAGTTGAGGGATCAGGACTAGGAAATGCACAGGATGTGATGTAGGGGTTGGAAATGTTAGCTAACGCCAATGCTACAAAGCACTTCAAAAACGTAATGGCTGGTGCGTTATTTTTAGCGCTAGCGTGGCAAAAACGTGGCAAAGACTCGCTAATGGCGCTAGGCGTTTTTATGGTATTTTTCCAACGCTTCAGTGTGAAAGGGGTCTAAGTGTACAGATAGAGGTGTCTAAGACAATCTGTTTCCTGAGATTATGCTGAGATGTCTTTTGTCCATAAACACCATCACCACACTTTGTGGGTTCCACTTTCTACGGATATTGCACTCACCAGATCACCAATATATTAAGCCTTATAAAATTGGACTATCCATCCACGATAAACCCTACTCTAGATAGGATCCTCCGAGTGCAATTCATCTCACACAAGAAAATAAACACACTGCATAGTGTAATTCTGTCATAGATTTATTGCTAAAAACACCCCTCTTTAAAATCACACTGACAAAGACAGTATAAAAGTAAGCATTAGCAAAAATAGTAAACACTGATCGGCCAAGAGTATTCTGTTCGATCCAGGAATCACTGTGATTATGGGGACATCACAGAGCAGTGGGAGACAGCGTTTAAGCCAATCAGTGTTTGCTGTTTTTGCTAATTCTTACTTTTATACTGCCTTTGTAAGTGTGATTTTAAAGGGGATGTTTTTTTTTTTAGCAATAAATCTACGAGGGAATTATGCTATGAAGTGTGTTTCTTCTCTTGTGTGAGATGAATTTCACTCGGATGATGTGGGGTTTATCATGGATGAAGAGTCTAATGTTATAAGGTTTAAAGTGGACCTAAGTATACCCAGTGAAGTGAAGTAAACAGCCTCCGATGATACACAAAGATTAAACAAATCTCCTCACATAAGTTTTACATGTATATCTGCTGTCTTCAGCTTGCTATATTCTTTAGAAAGTGCACATCTTGTTAGAGATTTTTTTCTTCCTGTTCAGCACTGGGTGTGAATTCTTGGTATACACTGTGTGACAGCTGATTGGAGGAAAGGCACACACACACCCCTCCACATAGGCAAAGGGAGTAAGGAATGTGCAGAGCTATGCTGTGAACAGACAAGCTCCCTGCTAATCTATTTATAGCATTTACCCCGATACAAATTTCAGGCTGGTTTGATCACAGTTGTCGGAGAACTTGTCAGAAGTTATCATGCTGATAATAGAGGAACAGAAATGCAGAAAGACACAAGACTTAGGGCTTTGGGGAGAGATAAGACAACACTGCACATGTATGTGCTTAGGTCAAATTGTATGAATCAGGTTTACATCCACTATATTATATTGGAGATCTGGTAAGTGCAATATCAGTAGGGCGTGGAACCCATGAGGTGTGGTGATGGTGTTTATGGACATAAGAAGTCACAGCACAATCTCAGTGTGCGGATTGTATTAGACACCTCTATGTGTACACTTTTTGAACTTTCCTAAGGCATGCAGTGTGGATTACACTGGAGGAGCGCTGCTAATGCTTGAAGGAGATGATTTAAAGCACAAGGGGCCAGATTCTGAAAGGACTTACGACGGCGCAGCGCCATGTACGCCGTCGTAAGTCCTCATCCGACCCATCGTATCTATGCCCCTGATTCTTAGAATCAGTTACGCATAGATATCCATTAGATCCGACAGGCATAAGTCTCTTACGCCGTCGGATCGTAACTGCATTTTTCCACTGACCGCTAGGGGCGTGTAAGCTGATTTACGCGTCAAAATATGTAAATCAGCTATATACGCGAATTCACGAACGTACGCCCGACCGACGCAGTAAAGTTACAACGTTTGCGTTAGGCTTTTCCCGGCGTATAGTTGCCCCTGCTATATGGTGGCATAAGTGTGGCGTAACAATGTTAAGTATGGCCGTCGTTCCCGCGTCGAAATTTGAAAATTTTGCGTTGTTTGCGTAACTCGTCCGTGAATAGGGCTGGACGTAATTTACGTCCACGTCAAAACCAATACGTCCTTGCGGTGTATTAGGAGCAATGCACACTGGGAGATTTCCAGGGACGGCGCATGCGCTGTTCGTGAAAAACATCAATCACGTCGGGTCACAGTACATTTACATAAAACACGCCCCCCCTGATCCAAATTTGAATTAGGCGGGCTTACGCTGGCCGATTTACGCTACTCCGCCACAACTTACGGAGCAAGTGCTTTGAGAATACAGCACTTGCATGTCTAAGTTGCGGCGGCGTAACCTAAATCGAATACGTTACGCCGCCGCAGAACTACGAGAATCTGGCCCAAGATGTATAATAAAATTCCTACTGCTTAAATTAAAAAACGAAGTGTGGAAGTTGGTGTAAACTACAGCTGTCTGTCATTGGAAGGGCACACTAAGGCCTCGTACACACCAGCGGACAGTCCGATGAAAACGGTCCGCCGGACCGTTTTCATCGGACATGTCCGCTGGGAGATTTCGGTCTGATGGTTGTACACACCATCAAACCGAAATCCGCGCGGACAGACAGCTCGGTGACGTGTCCGTGCCGTCGGCGCGACGATGACACGGCGACGTGCGCGACTCTGGAAGGTCAATGCTTCCACGCATGCGTCAAATCACTTCGACGCATGCGAGGGATGGAGGCCGATCGGACATGTACGGTGAGTCTGTACAGACGACCGAACATGTCCGACGGACAGGCTTCCAGCGGACATGTTTCTTAGCATGCTAAGAAACATTTGTCCGCTGCAAAACAGTCGGCTGGACAAATGTCCGCTGGAAACCTGTCCGGTCGGCCGTACACACGACCGAACATGTCTGCTAAAAATTGGTCTGCGGACCAGTTTCAGCAGACATGTTCGGTCGTGTGTACAAGGCCTTAGGGCCCTTTCACACGTACGGACCGTATGTCCGCATTTTCATCCGTCCGTTTGCGGATGAAAACGGGACATACATGGGTCCCTATGTGATTACGGGTGTCAGCGAATGAACATCTGCTGACACCCGTAATTTGTCCGCCTCTGCAAAGATCCGCATTTGCAGACGGAAGAAATCCTATTTTTCTTCCGTCTGCCGGATCGGATCGGATAAACACGGACATGCGGTCCGTGTTCGTCCGATCCCCCATAGGGGAGAGCGGAGGAAACACAGGGCGGTCCCTGCACATTGTGTGGGGACCGCCCTGTCAGCTGCCAGCTCAGCGGGGATTTTACAGAGGATCCCCGCTGAGCTTTGCGGACACACGGAGCGGATCATTACTGATCCGCTCCGTGTGAAAGGGCCCTAAGTCCAAATGATATGGATGCACCAATTACTACACCATACATGCTGTCCCTGTGAGGATCCCTCAAAAATGTAAACAAATTGATTTGCTGTTGAGAGATTTATTTTGGAAGTGTAGCCAGGTTAGGATCATGTTTGAATCCCTCTAACTTCATAAAGATGCAGGAGGTCTTGCTATTCCTACCACCAAACTTTACTTTTTAACCTTCCTGTTACAACATGCAGCAGGTTTGTGTACCTTTGATGTTGAGACTGTACATTCTGAATCAAATCTCTGTACACTGCTATACACCCTTAAACATTTGTTAGAAAACGTTGTATAAAAAACAGGGATTTTTGGTTCACATGCATTGCAATAAATGTCAAAGTAATTCCTTTCTGGCCAGTCCATGTTCTACTCTGCAAAATGCAAAACACTTGCTAGCTTATAGCATACTTTAGTTGATATAGTGTCAATATACTGTAAGTCAAATAGACAGAGGTGAAGGAGAGCTACAGACTCTGGTCTGGTCACTGACCTGCATTATGCAATAGAAACAAAATCGCTTATTCATATATACAACCCATCGGGTGCTAAAGGGGTGTGACCACATGTTAACACTGAAAATTCTGAATCAACCCTCTTTGATGTTGAGAACCTAATACAAAGGGGGTTATTTACGAAAGGCAAATCCACTTTGCACTATAAGTGCAAACTACAAGTGCAGAGTGCACTTGAAGTTGCGCTGAAAGTGCACTTGGAAGTGCAGTCGCTGTGAGGGGGACATGCAAGGAAAATAAAAAACAGCATTTTAGCTTGCATATGATTGGATAATAAAATCATTTCAGATCTACCCCTCAGATTTACAGCGACTGCACTTCCAAGTGCACTTTCAGTGCAATTTCAAGTGCCCTTTGCACTTGTAGTTTGCACTTGTAGTGCAAATTGGATTTGCCTTTCGTAAATAACCCCCATAGTGTAGACAAGAACAAACACTATTACCAAACATACTGTACACAGTTTATGCCAACAACTTCTTCCAGAACATTTACAACTAAGTGGCTTTGAGAACTGGAAGATAGTAGATATTTTCTTCTTACATCAGACTTACAAGGGGGACACCCTCAAGTCTTACCAAGCCTTTCAAAATGAGTTATTTGCAGCCAAACATACCCTTTTCCCAGTACCTTCAACTGTGCCATGCTTTACAAGAACAACAAAGTACTGCAGCAATGAAATCCATCCCTTCCCCACAACATAGATACTGTACATGTAGTACTACCCCCGAAGGAGCTGCTGGTTTGTTTTGGGTGACACGTTACCTCGTGGCTCCTCTGCCATCTTAGGGGTGTATAGTGAATGTAGCAGTAACGGAACGTCTTTTTCTGTGCTCTTTATTACCCAGCCGGGTAAAAACATTAAAACTTGTGATGAAGAGTAGAGGTGAAGTAGGAGAAATAGCAGACACAGGCGTAACAGTAGGGAAACAGTCCTGCTTCCAACAATACCTTGAATTCTTCACCACTCTAGCCAGAGTGGGTATAGTGTACCTGGACAGGCCTCTCTCACTGACCTGGCAGCCAGAGTATCACTCGGAATGTGAAGGAAAAGTCTCTGCCACAGACCCTCCTGGAATGAACTTGAACTTTAGGGAAAAGCCTCTGCCACAGGCCCTCCTTAGAATAATGATAGCAGAGACAATCCTCCTCAATAGAATTTCGCCTTGATCTCCTTCAGGTAGATTACAGGTACCGACTGACAGGTGACCAGCCTCTCAGTGCTCAGTTACCTAGATACCCGGTGGTTTGTCGAGACCCTATTGGATTGCCAGCCTCTCATTGGTTCTCCTCAGATGGACTCCCCACAGAACAGCTTCCTCGCTTGGGATTTTTCAAGATTGGGGACCCAGTCGATTACTGGGGCCCTGCCACAACTGGAATGTCCTGGACTGACGTGGTCCCAGAACCAGGAACACTGTGTGGCACATGCACTCTGGCCAGGTAGGCCATTTTTCCGGGGCGCCGTGATGCAGTCACCCTAAAGGTGGGTGCCGCACTCAAAGAAGAACCCAGACCAATGGCGTCTGTTCCATAAATACTCTCCCCCAGCATGCACAGCGAGGAAAACCCCTCCTGATAGGCTGCTGAAAAAGAGCACCCAAACCTCGACTCCACTGCTGCCACCTATCGCCCGGGTGGGAACAGCACCCCAGGAACAACAGAATAGCCCAAGCTGAGACAGAGACCCAATTTTGAACAGATTAACTGGACCAGAGTCAATTAACTCTCTGGTCCCCCTCTAAATTTAACTAGCACAGGTACTTTGAAGTAACCAGGCACTACACACTCCCCCCACCTGAATAGACACTGTCCTCAGTGTCTAGCTTGGTGTTCAAGCCTGAACACCTGGCCTGAATCTGCTTTAACAGTAAAGAGAAAGGATAGAGGTGATAGGAAAATATAAAAAAAATATCAAACATTACTTTGTACATTATTCACAGTGATGCATTATAACATTAAATATTCCTGACTATCTATCCTGCCCCATTTTCCGACAGTTTTTATAGATGATCAACAACCTGCAAACAAAAAGATATGGAAGAACACACACACAAATATACATTACTATACATTTATAGTCACTGAGGGTGAAATTGAAGCTGCACCTCTGCCAACCAAGGTGAAGCCTCCTTTCCTCCCAAAGAGACACATTCAAAAGCAAGTGCTGAGATCTTGCCAAGCTGCAAGGGCTTAGGAGAAATTATGTGCAAGTTTGGCCCCATACACACGAGAGAATTTATCCGCGGATACGGTCCAGCGGACCGTTTCCACGGATAAATCCTCTCAAAGATTTCCGCAGATTTCTATGCGATGGAGTGTACACACCATCGCATTGAAATCCGCGCGGAAATCCTCTGGCGATGACGTGTCGCGCCGTCGCCGCGATTATGACGCGGCGACGGCGCGACGCTGTCATATAAGGAATTCCACGCATGCGTCAAATCATTACGAGGTGTGCGGGAATCCCTTTGGACGGATGGATCCGGTGAGTCTGTACAGACGAGCGGATCCATCCGTTGGGATGGATTCCAGCAGATGGATTTGTTGTGCATGTCAGCAAATATCCGATCTGCTGGAATCCATCCCAGAGGAGATTTCTCCGCGGAAACAGATCCGCTGGCGTGTACACACCATAGAATCTATCCGCAGAAACCCATTTGCTGGGATTTATCTGCGGATGGATTCTATCGTGTGTATGGGGCCTTAGTCTTACTGCTGTGGTAGAAGTTGCAGAGCACTGCCCCTAGTGGTCAGCGCGCTGGTACTACCAGTCTAATGCAGTCCACGGTCAAATTAGAGCATTCAGAAAAAAAACTTTCTTCTTCTTTCTTTTTCTTGCTGCAATGAAGTCTGCAGGACCCTAATCTTAATAACTTATGATTATAACCCCACCCGAAGTTCTTCACATCACCGCAAAATGTGGATCCGGAGAAGGAATAAAAACAAAAAATTAAAACAGGCGATCGTTCCCGTCCATAGCTTCTTCAAGTAGCAGAAACAGCACAAAAACATGACACTGTAGATATTGGTTCTACAGGTAAATTCTTGGGTCAGACAAAGTGATGATGACCCCTTTGTTATTCATTGTGGTAATTGAATAAACTCGATCCACTTTCCCGGGACTTTTGATGACCACTTTGTCACTGTAAACCTCTGCCATACATGCAGCTTCTTTAATAACATTGGTGCTTGGCACCGCAACTCCCCAGGTTAACTGCGGGACGTCCGCCCGTGGGGCAGCATCCCTAAAGCGTCTTTTGTGTTGGCGGGGTTTAGAAGCACGGTAATTTCTGCCCCACTGTAACTCGGGCAGCTCTGTCTCAAACCAGTGGTCATCCCCAACATCAGAGTAGGAGTCAATTTCCGAAGTATTATATTCCTCTGCAGGCAAACAAACACGCTCTTCAACAAAAGTACTGACCTTGTCCTTGGGCTTGGATTTGGCTCTGACAGGGGCAATGTTCTCCCTGGAGCTCTTGTCATGTCCACATGTAGGTAGGCCTCGACCACTGCCATGGGAGACCTTGACGGGGCCCATTTTTCCAGAAGTGAGCCAAGCAGAGACCATTGCCATACATACTGTCTCAGTAGCAACTTCCACCTTTGCAACAGGTACATTATTTTTGTTTTCAGTGTCGCTTACCTCCGGCGACACGATCGGAGTAGCAGCAGACGACATGGTGATCGCAGTGGTGGAAGAGACAGTCACAACATCAGGCTCAGCAATGGTAGTGGTGGAAGCAGCAGGGGCCGCACATGGGACCTCTTCCTCCGCAGTCACTGTTCTGCTGACCCAATCCACCCGATACTCACGGGGAGACTCAGTGGGTTGCTCTACGTGGAACAAATATTCTCGCCATCTTTTTCACCGAGCAAATGGCAGGATCTGGACTGCCAGCTCCGCGCATCGGGGGCAGGACAGTCCAAGGGCCTCAACACTAAGGCTGGAGAATAGTACGAACCTCCCCTGGGTCCGTATTCGGATTCCGGTATCGGTCAGGGGGACTCCGGTGGCAGCAGGCATCGGATTGATTCCCAGTACAGACATCGGAGGTCTCAACCTCTCAAACGGCGTTGGGGGCACAGACATACTTGCACGACTCTCTCTCGTGGGCGGGCAATCACTCTGTCTATTGGCGCCAAACTCGCAAAACGCCTCACGCAGGGGTGGGTAACCCCTCCCACTCCGAGTCTTTTTCTCGCACGTTGCAGTCACTCGGCTGCACGTGCGCCCAGACTTCACTCTATGGAGTTAACTCTTTCCTCACCAGCACAGTCCAACACCACGACAATTCCTTGCTTCAATGGCAGATTAAACTTCTCAATGTGTTTTTTTGAGGTAACAGCCTATCCTGGACGAGCCCCCACGTGTAGCACTACCCCCAAAGGACCTGCTGGTTTGTTTTGGGTATAATGAATGTAGCAGTAACGGAATGTCCACCACAGGTGTCTTTTTCTGCGCTCTTTATTACCCAGCCGGGTAAAAACTTTAAAACTTGTGATGAAGAGTAGAGGTGACGTAGAAGGAGAAATAGCAGACTCAGGCGTAACAATACGGAAACAGTCCTGCTTCCAACAATAAATGGAATTCTTTGCCACTCTAGCCAGAGTGGGTATAGTGTACCTGGACAGGTGTCTCTCACTGACCTGGCAGCCAGAGTATCACTCGGAACTTAAAGGAAAAGTCTCTGCCACAGACCCTCCTGGAATGAACTTGAAGTTTAGGGAAAAGTCTCTGCCACAGACCCTCCTGGAATGAAAGTAGGGAAAAGCCTCTGCCACAGGCCCTCCTCAGAATAATGATAGCGGAGACAATCCTCCTCAATATAATTTTGCCCATTGTACCCTCCACCCTCCCTGTGACGTCTGTAGCACATGGCACCCTCATAGGTCAGTTCATATAGGGATGGTTTACTCCCACAAGTCCATTCCTGGGAAGGCTGCACACACATCCTCCTTATAAGTCTACGTGTCATAAAGAGTCCATTGTCAGCTCAGCAAGTTTCCTTCCAAGCGTCACACAAGCTTTCAGGAGATCCGAGTGAAAAGGAGGGGAGGCTCTCCTGTTACAATTGAGGAATTTAGAAGGGAGGGTGGTTTGGGAGTGAGAGCAAAGAGTGGAGAGTGAGGGGGATGGAGCTGCTTTCAATACCTTTTGTATCTCCATTTCAAATGGTAACTTTTTACAATGTAATATCTGTTTCTTCATATTTTCAATGCTGGGTTCATAACTTTAAAACAATATCTGATATAAAATCCTCAAGGAAAATAAGCAGTATTGTGACATGACATACCCATACATACATATGCATAATGCGTATAAAAACAAATAAACAGTATAAGGAATATAGGAAAGAGAAACATTTCAGTGATTCTAATAATAAAAAGAATTAGCCCAATTTGAAAATAGGGATTTTAGCCTAATCCATCACAATCCCCCCTTAAAATGACTATTTTATCAGTACTGTCCATACATTCTAAATGCACCCCCCTTGTTCACTAGGGCCATATGTTTAGGGTCATGCGATTTTAACAAAGACGTTTGTGAAGTGGCCTCTAGGTGTTCAGTTAAACCTTGGAGTATATCTCTGTTTATAATTAACAAACCTCTGTTGACCATAGCAAACATAATTTATCCAATCTACATTCCCATTACTAAGTTAAATTTCATAAAAGCATCCGTTTCACCTAATTACTATATTTTCCTTCATAAGCGATTTAATTTTGCAGAAGAACATTGGGCCAAATCCACAAAAGGGATACGACGGCGTAACTGCTGTTACGCCGTCGTATCCCTGTTCCTAACTATGGAACTGATCCACAGAATCAGTTTTCCATAGTTAGGCAGAAGATCCGGCATGTGTAAGGGACTTACACTGCCGGATCTTAGGATGCAGTACCGCATCCGCCGCTGGGGGCATTTCGTGTCGAAATGCCGCCTCGGGCATGCAAATTAGCACTTACGGAGATCCACAAAGCTTTTCAGCTTTGTTTTTTTTCCATAAGTTTTAGTTTGCAAACGCAAAATTAGGGCTGCTTTTACAAGGTGTAAAGTTAGTACACCATGTAAAAGCAGACCTTTCTGTCCAGCGACGCGATTTTTTTTTTTTTTTCCCGCCGTATCTTTTTTTTTCCCCAACGCAACTTTATTGACCCGACGCGATCCACAAAGCTCGGCGTAACGTAATTTAAGTTACACAGCCCAAAATTTCGAGGTAAGTGCTTTGTGGATCGGGCACTTAGGTAGAAATTTTAAGGCAGTGTAACTTAAATGGAAAAAATTAAGTTACGCACGATCTTTGTGGATTACCCCCATTAATTTTATATTGGTCTCTGTCCTAAATATTTTATTTCCTAAAGAAAGTTATTCATTACATTACACTAGTTTTCAGAACCGATCATACAGTATGAATACTCTTGTCACATGACTGTTTAAACAAACGAAAATACAGGAAGTTTCACTGTTCCCCTACATGGATCCAAATATAAAGGCACAGTATCCCCTCCATTAATACATCTGTCAATCTGAAGCCTGGAAAGTGGCATTTTGTTCCATAAATATGGCTCTATCATACTGCATCATCTGTTCATGTTGTATCTTTATTTTTCACTATTTTAACTGACCTTTTCTTTTTAACATCCAGTTGTTACGAGAAGATGTTCTTCAAAACAAATGGTGCAAAAACCCACATTTTAGTAAAATACCAGAGAGAGAGAGAGAAATAGAGAAAGAAAGAGAGAAAGAGAGAGAGAGAGAGAGAGAGAGAGAGAGAGAGAGAGAGAGAGAGAGAGAGAGAGAGAAATAGAAGACAAGAGAAAGAGATAAAAAAACTCAATGAACTCTCAGAGTCATTTAAAACCCATCTCTAGAAAGTCACATGGTTTCTGGTTTCAACACCAGCATTCAGTCATGTCATGTCATGTCAGCTAAGGTCACAGAGTGTCAGTCTGTGTAACCTGATCTCTAAATGCTAGAGAAAAGAAAACATCTATTTAACAATCTCTTAAGAGAAAACATCTGTCCCCCCCCTTTGCCCAGATTGTACAAGATCTATACGATACACCATATACCATACAATCGAATTGTACCGTTTTTCTAATTTTTAACCGTTTTTTAAAGTTTTTACATATTTGGTTTGTACATCTGCCAAAAATCATGTACATTACATTATAATATGACATTTCTTGACTACAACAATGACAAAAGATCGTTTAGAAGACAAATCTTGTGAAACCCACTGATCAGTCCCTGTGCATGAACCGACCAGCGTTTTCCTCCGAGAAAATTACTGATTTATATTCTGTCAGAAACGTCACATTATAAAAAACACTTGTTTGTTTTTATTTTTACAATTTTTATAATAATTTTTTACAATTTTTTACTATTTTATAAAGTTTTTAGATTGAACATAACTTTCATATTTTAATATTTTTCCTGGGGAACCTTATAATAAACCAAACCCAAGTTTAGAATCTGTTGTAAACATTACTCAATCCTCAACTTATTATTAATTCCAACAACCAGATCTGTAGGATTTTCTGTTAAATATTAAATACCATGTTGTTTACCATTATCTGAATTTTATACAATTCTTCACACAATCTCAATCAACAATTTTTCTATTAAACCTTTGTTCTAATCCCATGTTTATGCTTTGACATATCATAATACATTTTCAGTTGTTGAGGATAACATATTCATAAACATTTACAGACAGAATTAAACTTAATTATCTTATTAAAGAACTTCTTTACACTCTGACATTAATCAACTAATTACCCTATGGAATATATCACAGTGATTATGGGACTCAAAACCTGTAGTCACTTTAAACTTATCCGGGACCCCCCTTTGGGATCTATATATCAACCATATTCCAACCCACAAATCCCAGTGATCACAATCCCATGTATTTGAAAAAAGATATATAGTTTCATTCAGATGTGGATGGCACAGTCCATCATATCTCATCTCCAGAGAATGTTTTCGAAGGAACCTCTTAATCATCACCCAGGGGATATCGGTAATTATCTGTACCTACATCAGAAATGCAAGAAAAAACTTGTACACGGATATTAGTTAACTATTTTCCAAGAGCGGTCACATAATTTCTCAAAGTATCAGACTGTAATTGCAACTGTCATAGCTTATAACAACCTAATCTAGAGACTGTCTCAAACAAGATTTCAAAAGGGGATAATGAATGCTCCCCCCTTGGGGCCACTTTCCCACTAACCCTGAGGGTGGCATGGCATGGTATGTGGAATAAAACCATTTAAATGTGATATGTAAAACGTTCTAATGTGATACCCAGAATCCCCTCATATTTCTTTTGTGACTGTAAACACAAGGACTGTAGCAATGAACGCAAGGATTTACTCAGGCCCCGTACACAGGACCGAGTTTCTCGGCAGAATTCAGCCAGAAACTCGATCGGAGCTGGATTCTGCGGATAAACTCGGTCGTGTGTACACTTTTCAGCGAGGAAGCCGACGAGAAACTCGTCAGGCCAAATAGAGAACATGTTCTCTATTTCCTCGTTGTTCAATGAGGAAAGTCGGCCCGCCGAGATCCTCGGCTGCTTCAGCACTGAACTCGACGAGGAACTCGATGTGTTTGGCACGTCGAGTTCCTCGGACGTGTGTACGGGGGCTCACTCTCTACCACCTCAGCTACCCCATTGAGCCATCAACATACAAGGTGAATCAAGGCATTGGGGTCAGGGCACACATGAGCGGATTCTACCTCCAGGTAGGTCTGCCACTCTCTTCGTTCTCTTCCTTTCGCGTTTGTCTAGTGAAGTGGCATGTTACCTACCCCCCCTGGACAAACTAAGGAGAGAAGAAGAAGAAGAAGAAGGGCCAGTGGGCCGCAGAGCACAGAATCCAGTATGGGCAGCGGGCAGCGGGCAGGAGATGACACCATCTGCGTTCACAGTGCAACACTGAGCACCACCTGCGTTCACAGTGCAATACTGCACATGGGGTAGGGGCAGGACGGGGCAAGGCCTTGAACATTCAGGCGGAGCCCATGCTTCCAGCAGAGAACAGCATTCAGGCGGGCCCATGTATCCACCAGCTGGGGCATCGTGGGCAGAACATGAGGGAAATGAAGGGACAATAATCATAGCAATAGGCCCTGGGCATCACATTACAAAAGCTAAACTGGCAAAAAGCCCTTTATGTATCAGGTCATGAAACGCATACCACCGTCAGGGCAGGGTAGGTAATACTGTTATAGCCAAGAATCATAGTCCCCATTTTTCTATATCTAAATCAAGCTCAGCGGAAGGAAACAAGCTACCAAGGTAAGTTAGTAAAAATCCTTCACATACATAAACATAACCAGGCGCTCATGCTAGGAATACAGCAGTCTGTCTTTTAAAAACCTTTCGCCTAATTTTTTCTCTTCCCTCAGCAGGAGAGGGGGGAGATGAGAAAGAAAGAGAAGGAATTAATTACTTTCCAGCACAGAAAGAGTTAACTAAGGAAGGGGGAGGGGGGGTGAAGGAGGGGGGGTTGGTGAATGAGCCCAGGGCGGTGAGGGTGTGGGAGTCCGGACCTCCCACATTCCTCACACACCCAGTTTGTGCCACCATTACAGGGAGGGGCAGGATTCCATCTTTGTGATCAGGAAGTCAGCTTAGGACTATTAAAAAAAATAAGCCCCAATTTACACATAGATTCGGATATACAAATAGCCTGGTCTGTCCCAAAACCTCACATTTCTGTGAATTACTGAGATTTTAAACAGATAAATTCTGACAAAGATATCTCCACATAGATCTTGTAACCGCTAAACTAAGCCCAGCGGAAGCATTGTGAGGTACTACAATCCCATCCTATACATCAACATAAAGAAACAGTTGCAATATCCCAGTTCAACCAGCCTGATCAAGTTTACCTGTACTTGTGTTTTACAGAACTGCCCACTAGGGGGAGCTCGCGAGCATAGACTATCCTAAATTACTTATAGACTCATTTATATTAACATTTTAGATTTGTTTTACTTACTCTTGCAGGGATGGCCTGCAGAGTCCACTATACATGCTTATGTGCATTAAATCTGTTGTTTATTCATTTACCCCTTTATTGCCAAGTAAAGTTATTCTTGGTTTACTACATTAATTGTGTGAAGTGTATTTGCTCCTGAGAACTGCATTCAAGAAAAGGTAATAACATTACTGCATATTTTACATGTGTTATAGTGATCCCAGTCAAGAAGGGGACTTGCAATATATTGCATCTATCTGGTGTGCCAGGGAGGGTTTGAGCCTCCCTGGCACACCCTCCCATTAAAAGGGTGGATAGATCCGAGAGTAGGCCCAAAATCAAACCAGCGGCTCCTCCGGGGGTTAGCGCTACACAACTGATATAGACTCTATTAACCATGGGATTACCATAAAAATGCACTGAGGGCTGGTGGCAGGATTTTGGTCCACTTGACCACTGGGAAAAGACCTTTAGAATTCTACTTGTAACATTGCTATTGCCTACCAAAAAACCCAATTGTTAATTATTCACATGGTATATAACACTCCCCAACAATTACGTCACTGGCACATGCTTTGGGAATGCCTAAATCTCTTTAGATACTGGGAATCTATTTTCAATTACCATTGGACCCTTGTATAGCCATACTAGCAGGGCCGGATTCCAGACAAGGCCAACAAGGCCAGGCCTCGGGGCGGCAGTGGGTGCAGGGGCGGCACTGCGGCTGAGAGGGGTGAGGACACTTTTACTTTCATATCGGGAATTCCCCCCTGTCATGCAGATGGTGAGAGGAGGAAAAAACAGAGGAAAGAGGAGGTGAGATAGTTCTTGGCAGCAGCAACCCCCCTCCCAGTTCTCAATGTCATTTTGTCATTTTCGGCAGCAGCACCCCCCAATGCTCAATGTCATTTTCAGCAGCAGCACCCCCCAATGCTCAATGTCATTTATGGCAGCAACACCCCCCGCTTCTCAGTGTCCTGCCGAAAAAGTCCCCCCTGTACTGCGCCTTGGGGCGCCAAAGGGAGTAAATCCGGGCCTGCATACTAGGTATCCTCCCAAAATCCTTTGTTTCTGAGTCCTAGCCATTGCCATTCACAAGATCTCTCCTACCCCTCTTACATCTATGCAATGGGTGGTTTCCATCAAATACATTTTGGAAAGGTACAAAATTACATATTAGGACAGAGGGTTCTCTTAAAAACTCTATAACATTGGTGCACATGCACAGTGGCTAAATTCCCTTTACCTTGATTCTCTTACTTCCTCACTAAATAGAATATATCTGTGTGATAACCTACATTAATGACCCAAGGCACAAAAAACACATACAGAAAACATCTGCACAATACAATAATAAGATACCGCTAAATCAACAATGCCCATCATATGCAATATATTCTTATAATTAGATTACCAATAACATTTAAAATATCATCAAGCATACTGTCTGTAATAACATATTGTCCCCAATTATTTATGCACACAATGACTAGCAGTTTCACTGGTATATTGTGTATCTGTTATTAAATTAAGGTGACCAGAAACCAGTGGCGGCCGGTCCATTAGGTGCGCAGGGTTGCTGCCCCCCTTATTCATGCACTCGAGCCCCTAATCTACATTCAGGGCGTCGGACACATGGATTTGAATAGAGTTTTTTTGTTTGTTAATCACATGATTAGAGCATGGGGCTCTAATTGGCTGTAAAAAAGGGTGGGCTTGGGGTGCAAAGCACTGCGCCCTGAGCCCACACGGTTGTGTGAAAATAGCCAATTAATATTCGCTATTGTCTTCCTGATTCCCCTCCTGACCAAACAGGAAGCAGCCCCTGAGCCTTAGGACTCCCAGCTAATCGGTTCCCACTTCCTATTTGACCGCGAGGAGAAGCAACGGCCCGGCTCTTCCCTGGAGCAAGGAGCAGCATCAGCATTGGTCTCTTAAGGTAAGGCCACTGATTGCCACCGCCTGTCTCGCGCGGGGTGAGGGTGGGGGGACTGACTGCTGCGGTGGGAGGAGGTTGTCAGGTTTGCTTGCCGCCCCCCCCCCCCCCCCAGAATTTTAAGCACCAGTCGCCACTGCCAGAAACACTGGGCCGGATTAAGATAGAATGCTCTATCTTTCTTCCGGCGTAACGTATATCAGATATGTTACGCCGCCGTAACTTTGGGCGCAAGTTCCGTATGCAGAAAGAACTTGCGCCCTTAGTTACGGCGGCATAACATATGTGTTGCGGCGTAAGCCGGCCTAATTCAAATGGGGATGTTGGGGGCGTGTTTTATTTAAATTTCACGTGGCCCCACATTTTTTAAGTTTTTTTTGAACGACGCATGCGCCGTCCGTAAAATATCCCAGTGTGCATTGCTCCAAAGTACGCTGCAAGGACGTATTGGATTCGACGTGAACGTAAATGACGTCCAGCCCTATTCGCGAACAACTTACGCAAACAACGTAAAATTTTAAAAATTCGACGTGGGAACGACGTCCATACTTAACATTAGCTACGCCTCATATAGCAGGGGTAACTTAATGCCGGAAAAAGCCTAACGCAAACGACGTAAAAAAAAAGCGCCGGCCGGACGTACGTTTCTGAATCTGCGTAAATACCTATTTAGCATATTCCTCGCGTAACTATACGGAAGCGCCACCTAGCGGCCAGCGTGATTATGCAGCCTAAGACACTTACACCAGTCGGATCTTAGGGATATCTATGCGTAACTGATTCTCTGAATCAGGCGCATAGATACGACGACCCGCACTCGTATCTCCTATCTGAATCCAGCCCACTGTCTATAGAGTTTGATCTGTTTAATACCCCCTCTTTTTTTTTTTCTATGCCTATTTTCAATCGATCCTATGGATCTGAACCTCTCCTTTTTAATGTACATTGGTGATAAAAAAAACAATGTAAAATAATCTGTTTGTTCAAATAGAAAATACCTGGTTAAAAAAAAAAGACTTTGTGATGTATAATAATGTATGACGGATAATCTTTCATCAGTAATAGGGTATTTGTTACCTTGGCAAAAAGACAGCATTTTTGGCACCTGACCCTGGATAGCCTTGTCCACATTGTACAAACACACCCTTTGCCTGTATAAACAGGGAGCACCACGACTGCTGACTATTCCAGGTATTATTCACAACAGTAAAACATGGCTCAATCTAAGCAGAAAACAGATCGGGAAATGTTACTGGACGCATTGCAATCAACCAAAAAGACATCAGCTGAGGATTTGCTGTTTAATTATAAAGGGATTCTATACCCCAGCACCATCTGCAGTAAGGAGATGTTTGGGGCACTGGAAACATTTGAAGCCAGAGATGACGATTTATTGATTGTCACCTACCCCAAATGTGGTGAGTAGACTTTTTGAATGAAACGACATTACATTATAAAGGCTCAGTTTTACCTTTAAAGCAGTATTAAACCCATAAGCAAACATTTGTTATATTGCAGCTTACCAATTCTAAAGCCTCGTACACATGATCGGACTTCCTGCGGACAAAGCCTCAGACTTTTGTCCGAAGAGCAGTGGCCGTGAACTTGTCTTGTATACAAACGGCAAACGGTGTTTTTTCAGCTCTTTAGCGCCACCCTTTGGGCAACTTCTGCTAATGTTGTGTTATGGTTAGCATTGCTTCCGAGCATGCGTGTTTAGGGTTGCCAACTCATCCCTTTAAAACAGAACACATATTAATTACACAGGTTATGAGGATAATTAAATGCAAATAAGGCACCAAGTGAGTTTAATTACCTCCTTAACCACTTGACAACTGGGCACTTAAACACCCTTAATAACCAGACCAATTTTCAGCTTTTGGTGCTCTCACGTTTTGAATGACAATAACTCAGTCATACAACATTGTAACCAAATGAAATTTTTGTCCTTTTTTTTCCCACAAATAGAGCTTTCTTTTGGTGGTATTTGATCACCTCTGCGGTTTTTATTTTTTTTGCTATTAATGAAAAAAGAACGAAAATTTTGTAAAAAAATGAATTTTTCTTCATTTCTATCATATCATTTTGTAAAAAAGTAATTTTTCCTCATACATTTGGCCTAAAATGCATACTGCTACATATTTTTGGTAAAAAAAAAAAAAAAATTTGGATATTATTTAGTCTGGGTGAAAGTTATAGGGTCTACAAGCTATGGTACCAATTTCTGAAAATTGAACAATTTGATCACACCTGAATTACTGACAGCTTCTCTCATTTCTTGAGACCCTAACAAGCCAATAAAGTACAAATACCCCCCAAATGACCCCTTTTTGGAAAGTAGACATTCCAAGGTAGTTAGTAAGAGTCATAGTTAGTTTTTTGAAGTTGTCATTTGTTCCCACAATTCTTTGCAAAATTAAGATTTTATTTTTTTTTTTTTTTTCATACCAATATTGTCATTATAACAGGTTATTTCTCTCACATGGCATGTATATTCCACAAATGACACCCCAAAATATATTCTGCTGCTCCTCCTGAGTATGGCGATACCACATGCGTGAGACTTTTACACAGCGTGGCCACATACAGAGGCCCAACACCGAAGTAGCAACTTCAAGCATTCTAGGAGCATAAATTACACATCTAATCTCTCAACCACCTATTACACTTTTGAAGGCCCTGGAGCACCAGGACAATAGAAACGCCCACAAAGTGACCCCATTTTGGAAAGCTAACACCCCAACGTATAATCTATGAGGCATAATGAGTCTTTTGAACAGTTCATTTTTTTCCAGATGTTCTTGGAAAATGTGGAAAAAAATAAAAACGCATTTTTTTTTACAGAAAGTTGTCCATTTATAGGATATTTCCAACACATAGCATGTACATAGAAAAAATTACACCCCAAAATATATTCTGCTGCTCCTCCTGAGTATGGCGATACCACATGTGTGAGACTTTTACACAGCGTGGCCACATACAGAGGCCCAACACCGAAGTAGCAACTTCAAGCATTCTAGGAGCATAAATTACACATCTAATCTCTCAACCACCTATTACACTTTTGAAGGCCCTGGAGCACCAGGACAATAGAAACGCCCACAAAGTGACCCCATTTTGGAAAGCTAACACCCCAACGTATAATCTATGAGGCATAATGAGTCTTTTGAACAGTTCATTTTTTTCCAGATGTTCTTGGAAAATGTGGAAAAAAATAAAAACGCATTTTTTTTTACAGAAAGTTGTCCATTTATAGGATATTTCCAACACATAGCATGTACATAGAAAAAATTACACCCCAAAATATATTCTGCTGCTCCTCCTGAGTATGGCGATACCACATGTGTGAGACTTTTACACAGCGTGGCCACATACAGAGGCCCAACACCGAAGTAGCAACTTCAAGCATTCTAGGAGCATAAATTACACATCTAATCTCTCAACCACCTATTACACTTTTGAAGGCCCTGGAGCACCAGGACAATAGAAACGCCCACAAAGTGACCCCATTTTGGAAAGCTAACACCCCAACGTATAATCTATGAGGCATAATGAGTCTTTTGAACAGTTCATTTTTTTCCAGATGTTCTTGGAAAATGTGGAAAAAAATAAAAACGCATTTTTTTTTACAGAAAGTTGTCCATTTATAGGATATTTCCAACACATAGCATGTACATAGAAAAAATTACACCCCAAAATATATTCTGCTGCTCCTCCTGAGTATGGCGATACCACATGTGTGAGACTTTTACACAGCGTGGCCACATACAGAGGCCCAACACCGAAGTAGCAACTTCAAGCATTCTAGGAGCATAAATTACACATCTAATCTCTCAACCACCTATTACACTTTTGAAGGCCCTGGAGCACCAGGACAATAGAAACGCCCACAAAGTGACCCCATTTTGGAAAGCTAACACCCCAACGTATAATCTATGAGGCATAATGAGTCTTTTGAACAGTTCATTTTTTTCCAGATGTTCTTGGAAAATGTGGAAAAAAATAAAAACGCATTTTTTTTACAGAAAGTTGTCCATTTATAGGATATTTCCAACACATAGCATGTACATAGAAAAAATTACACCCCAAAATATATTCTGCTGCTCCTCCTGAGTATGGCGATACCACATGTGTGAGACTTTTACACAGCGTGGCCACATACAGAGGCCCAACATCCAAGAAGCACCATCAGGTGTTCTAGGGACATAAATTACACATCCAATTTCCTTACAATCTATCACATTTTTGAAGGGCCTTCATATTTCTAACAGCATGTACATACCAAGAATTACACCCTAAAATACATTCTGCTGAGTAATGGGTAAAAAAAAAAGATTACCTGTGGTTTTAGTAGTGCAATTGTCCACAGAAGGAGAGCCCCGATCCAGGCAGCAGGCAGGGACGTGGTCACTGGTCAGCGACAGTGAATGGAATTGTCCAGGCAGCAGGCAGCAGGCAGGAATATTGTCCATAGTCAGTACAGTGCCAGCAGTGGCAAAATATTTGTCCTGGTAGGAACATGGTCCAAGTAGCGGGCCATGGGTAGGGGAATGGGGACAGGGGTAGAGGCTTCTCCCACCCAAATCTCTTTGAAGCCTCCGGGCAACCAGACCCTAATCCGGGAATGAGAAAACTAAAAAATTAGTTTTTTCATCCAGAAAAACAATTCTGGAGCCCCTCACATATGTGAGACCCCTGTGTTCCCACTAGTATAGCAGGGTAAAAGATCAATCCAAGGGGCAGGCAAAAAACGTGGTCAAACAGTCCAGGGTCAGTTCCAGAGCAGGCAGAGGTAGGTACAGTTTAGGGTTAGGCAAAAGAGTGGTCGTATAACAAGCCAGGGTCAGTTCCAGAGAAGGCAGAGGTATGTTTAGGGTTAGGCAAAAGAGTGGTCGTATAACAGGCCATGGTCGGTTCCGGAGAAGGCAGAAGTATGTTTAGGGTTAGGCAAAAGAGTGGTTGTATAACAGGCCATGGTCGGTTCCAGAGAAGGCAGAGGTATGAGTGCAGTGGCATAAGGGGTGTGGGGGGGGGGAAAGTACAGGAAATTAGAATTGCGTTTACCATACGTCCCTAATAATGAAGAAACGTATGGTAACGGCGGAAACATGTTCCAATACAGAGGCCTGGTTGGGAAGGACAATCGGGACAGTAATATGTGGTGTCTTTTCGAATTCCTCTTCTGGAGCACACCCGGCACCTCTTCTGATGTCTGTTGCCTGTTTCACGGGAGGGGGTTTGCTCAGGAAAGTGACGCTCGTGCAGTCTGCTCACAGAATCAGAGCGAATATTTTCCGGTGGGTTTTCAGGGTACAAAAGGGCGGTGATGACTTCTTCTTGATAGTCCAGATATGATACGGGGTTCTCGGATGATTTTTTGTAAATTACATAGGAATTGTAGAAGGCCAAACTAAAAAAATAAATGGACACTTTCTTGTACCAGTGGCGGGATTTTCTTGTGGGCAGGTAGGGTTCTAACATCTGGTCGTTGAAGTCCACTCCCCCCATGAACAAATTATAGTCATATATGCATTTTGGTTTTTGGATTGGGCCGGTTCTTTTGGGGACTTCCACGTGGGTGTCATTGTGGATTGATGAAAGCATGTGGACGTTCCGTTTGTCCCTCCACCTGACAGCCAATATCTCCTGGTTCCTCAATGCTGCAGACTCCCCTCGTCTGAGCTTTTGATCCACCAGTTTTTGCGGGAAGCCTTTCCTGTTGGGTCTTATTGTGCCACATGCTGGGGTATTCTGAAGGTAAAGACAGCGAAACAGGGGCAAGCTGGTGTAGAAATTATCCACATAAAGGTGGTATCCCTTTCCAAAGAGTGGATACATCAGATCCCAGACCACTTTTCCGCTGACTCCCATATACTCTGGACATTCAGGGGGATGCAGTTGGGAGTCCTTTCCTTCATACACCATGAATGAGTAGAGGTACCCTGTGGCTCTGTCGCAAAGCTTGTACATTTTGACCCCATATCGGGCCCTTTTGCTGGGGATGAACTGCTTGATGCCCAGCCTGCCTGAGAATTTGACAAGGGACTCGTCCACAGATATGTTCTGGTCAGGGGTATATAATTGGGGAAATTGTTGAGCGAAAAAATTTAGAAGTGGCCGAATTTTATATAGCTTGTCAAAAGCAGGGTCATTTCGGGGAGGGCACTGGGCGTTGTCGTTAAAGTGGAGGAACCGCATAATTATTAAATATCGGGATCTTGGCATAAGGGAGGAGAAGAGTGGCATGTGGTGAATGGGTTTGGTGGACCAGTAGGAGTACAATTGTTTTTTTTTTGAAAGTGCCATAGTAAAGGTTAGGCCTAAGAACATTTTAAATTCGTCCACGGTTAGTTCTCTCCACTCAAAGGGGCGGGCATATCTGGAACCAGGGTTACTTCTTACGTACTGTTGTGCGTAGAGATTGCACTGGGCCACAATGGAGGAAAGGAAATCTTCGGTGAAAACTAAATTAAAAAAATTTATCATAGAAAAGTTTTCTGTGTTCACCTGGACACCTGGCTGGGCAGTGAAGGGGGGGATATTTGCTGCTCCGGAATTGGGGGGAAGCCACAGGGGGTTTTGAAGGCCATAGGGAAGGCTGGCATGGCCCCTATCCCTTTGGGGCTGAGATGACACCCTACTGGTGCCTGGGCTTTGTTGCAGTGGCACATCGCTTGAGGTGGACGGCACAGCTCTTGAGGTGGACGGCACAGCTCTTGAGGTGGACGGCACAGCTCTTGAGGTGGACGGCACAGCTCTTGGGGTGGACGGCACATCGCTTGGGGTGGACGGCACAGCGCTTGGAGTGGACGGCACAGCGCTTGGGGTGGACGGCACATCGCTTGGTGTTGTAGGCACAGCGCTTGAGGTGGACGGCCCTGCGCGTCTGGGAGTAGGCCGCTTCTCCACGCCAGCACCCCTTTTTTTCCTGGGCACATGTTCTTCTTCAGACTCTGAATCGGACCCACTGTCTATAACGGGTTCATAGGCCGAATCAGAATCGGACAGAGACTCCTCGCTGCTCTCATCGCTCATGGCAAGTAGAAGATGTACGGCCTGCTCGCCGGTAAAGAATTTTTTTGCCATACTGGTGGCTGGTGAGGCTGTACTGCAGAGTATTGTGGTGGCACTGGTGGACACAGGTGGGCACAGGTGGCACTTATGTGCACTGTAGTGGCACGGGTGTGGCTCTGGTGGGCACAGGCGGCACTGGTGGGCACAGGCGGCACAGGTGGCTCTGGTGGGCACAGGTGGCTCTGGTGTGCACCGATTAGCAGCACTGGTGGACACAGGCAGCACTGGTGGGCACAGGCAGCACTGGTGGGCACAGGCGGCACTGGAGGGCACAGGTGGCCGTGGTGGCACAGGCGGCACTGGTGGGCGCAGACGGCACTGGTGGGCGCAGACGGCACTGGTGGGCGCAGACGGCACTGGCGGGCGCAGACGGCACTGGCGGGCGCAGGCGGCACTGGTGGGCGCAGGCGGCACTGGTGGGCACAGGCGTCACTGGTGGGCACAGGCGGCACTGGTACGGCACTGTTGTGGCAATATTATAGGACTCTGGTGACTGGTGCGGCTCTGGTGACACTGGTGCGGCTCTGGTGACACTGATGCGGCACTGTTGGGCACTACTGGGCACAGATGTGGCACTGTTGGGCACAGATGTGGCACTGTTGGGCACAGATGGGCACAGATTGGGCACTTTAGGCACAGATTGGGCAATTTAGGCACAGATTGGGCACTTTAGGGCACAGATTGGGCACTTTAGGGCACTTTAGGGCACAGATTGGGCACTGATGTGACACTATGGGCAATGGAACACTCACACTTTATCTCCTCTTCTCTCCCGCTGATACTGTGTGAGGAGAGGAGAGGAGGTAAACTTTCCCTGACCTCCTGTGTTTACATTGTGATCGCGCCGTCATTGGACGGCGCGATCAAAAGGTAAATGACCGTTGTTGCTGGTCATTTAACTAGATCTGTGTAGCGCCGGGTCTCATAGACCCGGCGCGCACAGAAATTTCTGTGTGCGCGCCCGAGGCGGCGCGCATTGCTGCTTCTGCGGGGCGCCGTTTCAGAACGGCGACCCCCAGTTAAGCAACCACCTTGCCGCCGTTTCCAGACGGCGGCTGGTGGCGAAGTGGTTAATCAGCCACAGAACCTGTGTAATTCATATGTGTTCTGTTTTAAAGGGATGAGTTGGCAACCCTATGCGTGTTTGTACTTTGGAGTTTTGTGTGACGGACTTGTGTACACACGATCAGATAATCCGACAACACACATTTGTTGGTGGACAATTTTAAAGCATGCTAGCCCACATTTGTCCGTGGAAATTCCGACAACAATTGTCCAATGTAGCATACAAATGGTCGGATTATCCGACAACAGCCTGTCATCACACAATTTCCATTCGATTATCTCATCGTTGTGTACGAGGCTTAAGATTTAATGGCTGTATTAACCACTTAACGACCGCCGCATGTAATTATACGTTGGCAAAATGGCACGGGCAGGCAGAACGACGTGCCCGCACGTCGCTGCATTGCGGCGGGTCGGGGGTCCGATCGGGACCCCCCCCCCCGGTACATGCGGCGGTCGCTAAGCCTCAGGGAGCGATTCGGGATGAGGGCGCGGCTATTCGTTTCTAGCCGCCCCCTCGCGATCGCTCCCTGGAGCTGAAGAACAGGGAGAGCCGTATGTAACCACGGCTTCCCCGTGCTTCACTGTGGCGGCTGAATCGATCGCGTGATACCTTTTATAGGGAGACCCGATCGATGATGTCAGACCTACAGCCACACCCCCCTACAGTTGTAAACACACACTAGGTGAAGCTGAACTCCTTCAGCGCCCCCCTGTGGTTAACTCCCAAACTGCAACTGTCATTTTCACACTAAACAATGCAATTTAAATGCACTTTTTGCTGTGAAAATGACAATGGTCCCAAAAATGTGTCAAAATTGTCCGAAGTGTCCGCCATAATGTCGTAGTCACGAAAAAAATCGCTGATCGCCACCATTAGTAGTAAAAAAATAAATAAATTTTGCGCAAACCAATCGATAAACGCTTATTGCGATTTTTTTTACCAAAAATAGGTAGAAGGATACGTATTGGCCTAAACTGAGGAAAAACATTTTTTTTATATATGTTTTTGGGGGATATTTATTATAGCAAAAAGTAAAAAATATTGCATTTTTTTCAAAATTGTTGCTCTATTTTTGTTTAGAGCGCAAAAAATAAAAACCGCAGAGGTGATCAAATACCACCAAAAGAAAGCTCTATTTGTGGGGAAAAAAGGACCTAAATTTTATTTGGGAGCCAAGTAGCACGACCGCGCAATTGTCTGTTAAAGTGACGCAGTGCCGAATCGCAAAACCTGGCCTGGGCATTTAGCTGCCTAAAGGTCCGGGGCTTAAGTGGTTAATTTCCCTTTTTAGACTCCGTTCCCACCTATGTTTTTTTTTTATGCTTTTTGCTTTTTGGAGGAACACACTACAGTCCATTTAACATGGTTTCCTATGAGGCATGTTCACATCAATGCTTTTTTCAGCTGCTGCGTTTTTGGAAAGGGTCAGGGACTTTTTTTTAAAAGCAAAACGGTGTATTTTTGGTTCGATAGACTTCAATGGAGAAGCTGCAGAAAAGCATGTAGTGCGTTTTTCCCACGATTTTCCCACAATTTGTGTTTTTTTATCTGCTCAACAACAAATTGGCAAAAAAAAAAAAATCTCTCCTTAGCACCGGCATTTCAACTGTGGGCACCCGACTGTGACAGCTTGCGCTTCACAGCCTGGTGCGTGTCCTGAATGGTCCGGCAGTCATCTGGGACCAGATGACTGCAGGGAGGGAGGGGGAAAGGAGAACTTCTGCTCGGATTGCCTGGATGAGCCAAAAAAAAGTGGGAGTGGGTACCTGTGAAAAGGTAGGTACCTGCCCCCCCCCCCAAAAAAAAATGACATGCCAAAAGTGGCAGGGGAGGGGAGGAGGAGTACTTAATAGGGAACTTCCCCTTTTTGATGGAGCTCTGCTTTAACACTTGCAGGGGTGATTAAAATGATCAACTTTTTTTATTCATGTAAAACCTTTATCCCAAATGAAAAAACATGTTGCTGTAACTGATTACAAATGTGAGCTGGAGTTTGGTTTCAATTTTAGTGGTTTCAAATCTGCTAATCCATTTAACACCCCACACCCCCCAGACTGCCAATGCTGCTCTCTGCTGTGCCTCCTGTGTTCACTTATCCAGAGATGTGTCTCACTAATATTGGAGGTGTGTTAGTGGTCGGATCACCAAGTAAAAATAGAGGGGAAAAAAAACAAAGAAATTTAAACTATTGCAGCCACCACTTCTAATGATTGGTAAGCTGCAATCAGAGGCGGCTCTCGAATTAAGGCAAATTAGGCAGTCACCTAAGGCCCCGCACTCACAGGGGCCTTGCGACTGCCTAATTGAAGAGCCGCCACTTGTGGAAACAATACCGCTGCGGCGGCGCTGCATTCTGACGAGCAGAGGGTTAATGTTGTGGCTGCCTGTGAGCTCTATGGCCAGGCAGTGGAGACTGGAGAGAGAGGATGGAGCCATGACTCTGTTTGTGTCCTGGGGAGGAGGCGGGGCCAGCACTGTGTCTGGGGGAGAACAAGCGGAGGAGACTCATTCAAGCAGCAAAATGTTAAAACAATGATTCCCACTACTCTGGGGATGCAAATCGCCCCCGTCACCTCCCCCCACTGGAGTGCTGTGCTGAGCAATCCCCACACACCCGGAGGATGGCATACGGTGTCTGGTAAGCAGAGGGGAAGAGGAGGGCCCTGCCGGGAGGAAGCCTCACCAGTCACCAGGGCCGTATGGGAGGTAGGAGAGAAGAGGTGTCTGGGCTGCCCCTCTCTGGGGCTGTCAGTCAGGGTGTGGGGATTCGGGGCTCCAGCTGTAGGGAGAGGCACAGCTATCATGCCACAACCCCCTTCTCCCCTTCTGCAGCCAGCTACCGTCATCAGAGAGAGAGTGTGTAAAAAACGTAATAAATAAATACACATTTCTTTATCGTACATCACGGGACACAGAGCGGCATATTCATTACTATGTGGGTTATATGGAGTACCTTCAGGTGATGGACACTGGCAATCTCAAACAGGAAGTCCCCTCCCTATATAACCCCCTCCCATAGGAGGAGTACCTCAGTTTTTTCGCCAGTGTCTTAGGTGTTGGTCATGGAATAGCTTTGCCTCCACATCCTTGGGATCAAGGCAGGCTAACCGGATCTGTCCAAAGTGCCTCAGTGCCAAAGTGGACAGTACCCGGGCCCCCAAGCCGAGGGGTTTTGCCTATAACGCTTCTCTCTTTAGAGAGCTGGACCCTGGGCCCAGGACTTAGAGCCTTTTTTGTTAAAGTGCCTAAAGTAACCTGTTTGCCAGGGTGCTGTATAGGTCCAGGACAGTGGGTTCCTTCCAGGACCCCAGGGCCTGAAGGTCTAGTACGCTACCCACGGAGATGGGTGAAGGTTGGACCGCTTGCTGTGCAAGGTCCTGCGGCATGGAGCAGGTAAGAGGGGGGGCCTGCGGGACTTGGTTTAACAGCGGGCCCTCCAGGGATCTATGGGGAGGTTAGCCTGTGTATGCTCTGGCATTGGCAGTTGGGGCCACTATGTCTAAGAAAGACAGGATGGTCTGGGTATTTTACCCCCCAAATATTGGATTCCCTGGTCTGTTTGCAGGTAACCATCTGGCTGCGCGCTAGGTGGGTAAAGCAGGGGCTGTGGGCCTATACCTTTCCCAGAACTTAAGTGTTAACTTACCAAGAGTTCCTACCTGGCTGGGTGTCAGGCCGCAGGCAGCTGAAGATCTAGGCCGCTCTGTGTCCGGTAAAGGGATGCTTCAGAAACGTTCCCCTCTGGGCTGTAGCATGTATCCTGCATAGCAGGACTCCTGGTGTCTTCCAGCATGGCCCCCCCTGATGCGCGCACACGAGAATATAGCAAAATTTCGCGCCGTTTCGGAGGGGGGGGGGGGGGGGGGCGGGGACATCAGGTTCATAGGAGGAAGGGGCGTCCCTTCCTCTGTGATGTACAGCTCATTCAATCTGAGCTTGGACAGAGGACACAGAGCGGCAGCGCTGCGGCTGAGGAACAGTGACACCCGGTGGCGCAAGCGAGTATTGCAGTTCTGGAATTCAGAACTAGCTTAATTTTGTCCAGCCTAAAAAATCCTTATGGCAGCAGGTGGATACTAGCAATTTTTTTTGTGGGGGACAGTGTGCTTTAAAAAAAAAAAAAAAAAAAGAGAATATATATATATAATAATTGAAAAAAAAAAAAAAAAAAAACTTTTCTTTGAAAAAAAAAAAAAAAAAGGAAAAGGAAAAAGCACTGACTGGATCCCCCACCAGGTTTTTGGTCATCAGTAGTACTGCTGTTCGCTAAACCACATATATTATCCCCTGATTACAACAGTTAGTTGTTGTATACGGGGGTACCTCGGTATTGTACCATGGCTCCCAAAGGCTCGGGGTCAAAAGGGGCAAAAGGGGTCAAAAAACCAAAGGGTTCCCCCTCGGATTCTGAGGATACGAGTCAAGCTATGCCGGTACTCTCCCCACCTGTCAACCCAGTGGTGGGTGCCTTGGTTGAGCCAGTAGGGGGGTCTGGTGCTGAGGCTGGCCCAGATCCACCCAACCCTGTGTTTATCACAGAGGAGATGCTAGCCGTCTCCCTAGGAGGGCTAGAGGAAAGATTGGCAGCTATGATCACCAGATCCATGCCAGGCAAGAAGCGGACTAGATCCCCTTCGCCTAAGTGTGTATCCTCGGATAATGAGGTTCTCTCCCCGGAGGAGTTAGAAGATCAGGAGGATCAATTGGACCAGAACCTAGGGGGTTCAGAGATTGAGGAATCTACTGTAGAGGAACCATTTTCAGCCTCCCAAGCGGAGAGTTTATGGATACAGTATTTGACAGACATGGTCCGCTCGGCCTTTAAGATGCCCTTACCAGAGCCTCAGCTTCCGGAGGTTTCCTCTTTGGGATCCTTAAAAGCGCCCTTGAGCAACGCAGTTTTTCCGGTCCATCCTCTGTTAGAGGAGTTAATCTTCCAGGATTGGGTACGGCCGGACAGAGTTTTTCTGCCGCCTAAAAGATTCTCTATTATCTACCCTATGGAGGAGAAATTTGCCAAAAAATGGGCGCTCCCAGCCGTGGACGCAGCCATCTCCTGTGTGAATAAATCATTAACTTGCCCGGTGGAAAACATACAAATGTTTAAAGACCCGGTGGATAAACGTTTAGAATCACTTTTGAAAGCCTCCTTTGCTACGGCAGGAGCAGTGGTACAGCCAGCAGTGGCTGCTATCGGGGTCTGTCAGGCTTTAAAGGACCAGACAAAGCAGATGCTTAAAGACATTCCTGCCCAGCAGGCAGAGGAGTTATCTGATATTCCCAGAGCTTTGTGCTTTGCGGTAGATGCTATAAAGGACTCCATCCAACAGGCGTCTCGTCTGTCTCTATGTTTGGTGCATATGAGGAGGCTCTTATGGTTAAAGAACTGGGCGGCCGAACCACCATGCAAGAAACTGCTGGCGGGGTTCCCCTTCCATGGAGGGCGACTCTTCGGAGAAGATCTGGATAAATACATTCAGACTATTTCAAGTGGCAAAAGTACCCTTCTACCAGTAAAAAAGAAGTTCCGGGGGCCTGCCTTTAAAAGGCAGCTTTCCCCTATGCCGAGTACCTCAAATTCCAGGCAGTATCGACGGCCTCCTGCGCGATCCAACTTTAACAATAAGTCGCAGGGACAGGCCCCTGGGGGCAAGAAGCCATGGTATCGCAAACCAACAAAGCCAGCCCCTAAGTCGGCTTTATGAAGGGGCGCCCCCACTCACTCGAGTGGGGGGAAGGCTTTGTCTCTTTGCAGAGGTTTGGGAAGCCAACATCCCCGACAAATGGGTCCAGTCATCTGTGGCCACAGGCTACAGATTAGAGTTTCAAAAGTTTCCTCCGCCTCATTTCCAGGAATCAAGGGTTCCGAACGATCCAGCAAAAAAGGCCTTGCTGCTAGCGGCATTGGATCGTCTGCTTCGCCAGGGCGTGATAGTAGAGGTACCAGCCCAAGAGAAAGGGCTAGGTTTCTACTCCAATCTGTTTGTCATACCAAAACCCAAAGGCGATGTCAGACCAATTTTGGACCTAAAGAGTCTAAACGTTTACCTAAAGGTCCAGTCATTTCGGATGGAATCCGTTCGGTCAGCAGCCGCCGCGCTCCAGAAGGACGACTTTCTGGCGTCTATAGACATAAAGGACGCTTACCTTCATATACCGATCTTTCAGCCACATCAAAGATTTTTACGCTTCACGGTGGCCCAGCGTCACTTCCAATTTGTGGCGCTCCCTTTTGGGCTGGCTACAGCCCCCCGGGTATTCACGAAGGTCCTGGCTCCAATTCTAGCCAATCTAAGAATCCAAGGGATCACGGTCCTAGCATACTTGGACGACCTCTTAATCATAGATCACTCGGCTCCTTGCTTGGAGCGAGCAGTAGCCCTCACGGTTCAGTACCTGGAGAGGTTCGGTTGGATCCTAAACCGAGAAAAATCAGCATTTCAACCCTCAAAACAGTTGGAATATCTCGGCATGAGGTTGGACACGGCTCAGCAGAAGGTATTTTTGCCCCTGGTAAAGGTCAAAGCTATCAAAGAATTGATTCGATTGGTTCTAAGCAAAAGAGAGCCAACCGTTCGCCTATGTATGCGTTTACTAGGCAAGCTAGTGGCCACGTTCGAGGCGGTACCTTACGCACAGAGCCATACTCGCGTCCTACAGGCAGCCATTCTAACAGCTTGGAACAAGAAGGCCCAGGCCTTGGAGTTTCCTTTAACTCTATCATCAAGAGTCCGGCAAAGTCTGGGCTGGTGGTTAAACCCTCAGAATCTGCTAAAGGGAAAATCTTTCTCCCCCATAGCCTGGAAGATAGTGACCACAGATGCCAGCCTGAAAGGCTGGGGAGCGGTCTTGGATGGTAGCACTCGCCAAGGTACTTGGGCAGAGGCGGACAAGCAGCTGCCCATCAATATCCTGGAGCTCAGAGCTGCTCGGCTAGCCCTCGAGGCTTGGACAACCAAATTGCAGGGGTCCCCGGTGAGGATACAATCAGACAATGCCACAGCTGTGGCATATATAAACCACCAAGGGGGAACCAGGAGTCGCGCCGCTCAAAGAGAAGTGAGCTTAATTTTTTTATGGGCAGAAGCTTATGTACCCTGCATATCGGCGATATTCATTCCCGGAGTGGACAACCTGCAGGCGGACTTCCTAAGTCGCCAAACTCTGTCGCCAGGGGAATGGTCTCTACATCCCCAAGTCTTTCGGACAATCTGTCAGAAGTGGGGTGTGCCAGACGTGGATATCATGGCATCAAGGTTCAACAAGAAACTAGACAGGTTCATATCCCGGACAAGGGACCCGATGGCCTGCGGAACCGATGCGTTGGTGTGCCCTTGGCATCAGATCAAACTTCTGTATGCCTTTCCCCCGCTACAGTTACTACCCCGCCTGTTGCGCAGGATCAGGGTGGAGCACAAACCAGTCATCCTGGTAGCTCCAGCATGGCCCAGGAGGGCATGGTACTCACTAATCCTAAAGATGGCAGTGGGAGACCCTTGGACGCTTCCTCTACGGCCAGACCTACTCTCACAAGGCCCGATCCTCCACCCTGCATTACGGCGTCTAAATTTGACGGCCTGGCGGCTGAATCCCTGAGTCTCAGGGGTAGAGGGCTGTCTAGGCAGGTAACCTCTACCCTGATCAGGGCTAGAAAGCCGGTCTCCAGGGTGATTTATTACAGGGTCTGGAAGACCTACGTAGGCTGGTGTGAGTCCAAGAAATGGCTTTCCCGCAGGTATACCATTGATCGAGTGGTTAAGTTTTTCTCCAGCTAGGAGTGGATAAAGGCCTGGCATTAAGCACAATCAAAGGACAGATTTCAGCTTTGTCAGTGTGGTTTCAACGGCCGCTGGCCATCCACTCGCTGATTAAGACCTTCATGCAGGAGGTCTTGCGTATTATTCCTCCAGTTAAATCCCCGCTTTGTCCGTGGGATTTAAATCGTGGTCTGTCAAATTCACAGAAACAACCTTTTGAGCCACCCACTCGCTGGTTAAGACCTTCATTCAGGAGGCCTTGCGTATTAATCCTCCAGTTAAATTCCCGCTTTGTCCGTGGGATTTAAATCGTGTTCTGTCAAGTGTACAGAAACAACCTTTTGAGCCGTTGGCTTAAATTCCTTTGGTTTCACTGACAAGGAAGTCAGTATTTTTGGTCGCCATAGTTTCCGCCAGAAGAGTATCGGAGCTGGCAGCCTTATCCTGTAAGGAACCATATCTTATTTTGCATAAGGACAGGGTCGTTTTTCCGCCCTCATCCTTCATTCCTACCAAAGGTTATATCCAGTTTTTCATCTAAACCAGGATTTGGTATTACCATCCTTCTTTCCTAAACCTACTTCCAGAAAGGAAGGGTTGCTGCATACCTTGGATATTGTCAGGGCCATGAAGGCCTATCTTAAAGCTACAGAGAAGATTTGAAAAACAGAGGTGTTGTTCATTTTGCCAGATGGGCCCAAGAGAGGGCAGGCAGCTGCAAAATCCACCATCTCGAGGTGGATTAAACAGTTAAACACTCAGGCCTACGGCTTGAAGAGGTTGACTCCTCCTTTGTCAGTAAAGACTCATTCTACCAGGGCCATGGGCGCCTCCTGGGCAGCACACCATCAGATCTCTATGGCTCAAGTTTGCAAGGCGGCAACCTGGTCTTCTGTCCACACGTTTAATTTTTTTTTCCAGGTGGACGTTAGAAGGAATGCTGATACAGCCTTGGAGCAGGCGGTGCTGCAGGCTGTGATTTAAGACCCTCAGAATCGGGGGCACCCTTGAGTTAAAATTCAAATTTAAGTTTAATTTTTTCTCGACTAAGTTGGATTTATTATTATTATTTGAGTATATCTCTAAATTAAATCCTGTTGTCTTGGGAAGATGTCTCCCTCCCCTCATTAAAGCATTGCTTTGGGACATCCCACATAGTAATGAATATGCCGCTCTGTGTCCCGTGATGTACGATAAAGAAAAAGGGATTTTTAAATACAGCTTACCTGTAAAATCCTTTTCTTGGAGTACATCACGGGACACAGAGCTCCCACCCCTCTTATGGGGACCATTTTGGGAGGCATACTGCTTGCTACAAAACTGAGGTACTCCTCCTATGGGAGGGGGTTATATAGGGAGGGGACTTCCTGTTTGAGATTGCCAGTGTCCATCACCTGAAGGTACTCCATATAACCCACATAGTAATGAATATGCCGCTCTGTGTCCCGTGATGTACTCCAAGAAAAGGATTTTACAGGTAAGCTGTATTTAAAAATCCCTTTTTTTTACCTGTAAATATATGTGCATCTATTATTTTTTTACTTCATACGGTAATAAACCCAAAGACAAAAATTTTATATATTGCAGCCAGAGGCGGCTCTAGGCTTTGTGAGGCCTTAGGCAAAACCTAGACATGAGGTGATGGTGTCAGCGCTCTCTATCTCGATGGTGGTGTCAGCGCTTTCTATCTCAGTGCTGGTGTCAGTGTCTCTAACTCAGTGCTGGTGTCAGTGTCTCTAACTTAGTGCTGGGAGATAGCCAATCAGCAGGCAGTGCCAGCACAGGATGAAGAGCGCCTGGCCCACCACAACTGAGGATCAGCTATGGCCTGGGTTGGGACTAGGGATGAGCCAGATGTTCGAGTCGAACGTAAGTTTGACTCGAATGTCAGGTGTTTGCCTGTTCGCCGAATAGCGAACAATTTGGAGTGTTCGCTATTCGGAAGCCGCGGAACATCCTTTAAAGTCTATGGGAGAAATCAAAAGTGCTAATTTTAAAGATTAATATGCAAGTTATTGTAATAAAAAGTGTTTGGGAACCTGGGTCCTGCCCCAGGGGACATGTATCAATGCAAATATTTTTTTTTTTAAAACGCAGTTTTTTCGGGAGCAGCAATTTAAATAATGCTTAAAGTGAAAAAATAAATGTAAAATATTCCTTAAAATTTCATACCTGGGGGGTGTCTATAGTATGCATGTAAACAGTCCCTGCACAAAATGACATTTCTAAAGGAAAAAAGTAATTTAAAACTACTGACGGCTATAATGAATTGTCGGGTCCTGGCAATACAGATAAAAGTCATTGAAAAAAATGGCGTGGGGTTCCCCCCAAAAATCCATACCAGACCCTTATCCGAGCACGCAACCTGGCAGGCTGCAGGAAAAGAGGGGGGACGAGAGAGCACACCCCCTCCTGAACCATACCAGGCCACATGCCTTCAAAATGGGGAGGATGTCCCCATGTCGGTGGGGACAAGGGCCTCATCCCTACAATCCTTGTCCGGTGGTTGTGGGGGTCTGCGGGCGGGGGGCTTTTTGGAATCAACAGGGACCCCCAGATAGCAGCCCCCCTATTGTACATTGTACCCCTACCATTTCACCCAAAGAAGTGAAAAAAATGGTAAAAAAAAGAGTCCTTTAATAAAAAATCCAGCGATGTAATCCTTCCACGACCTGACATACACTCCGCCACGATCGATTCCGCCTTCATGGGAGACGCCTACCGAATGACGCGAGACCCGCCATGACAGCTCCTAAACAGCCGAGGGCGGGGCCGCCCATGACATTTATGGGTGACCTCGCCCCCTCTGACGCAACAGGGGTTTCCGGCGGTTTCCCTGTGGCCGTCACAGCGGGTCTCAAGTCATTCGGTGGGCATCCCCATTGAGGCGGAATCGATCGTGGCGGCATGTATCGTCGGGGATGCGCAAAGTGGGGGGGATAGGTAGGGGATGCACTGGACATCTAATCTTACAGATACAACAGGCCCTTTTGAGGGCAATCATAATGCTGATGCGGCCAGGGCTGGATTAACATAGGGGCTATTGGAGTTGCAGCTCCAGGCCCCTTCCTCAAGATAGGCCCATCCCCCCCCCCCCCCCCAAAAAAAAAGATTGACTTCAAAGGTTGTAGCTCGACGACCTGGGGTCACAGAGACCACAAAGTGGGGGGGGGGGGGGTTGTAGGTAGCTGACCTACCCCACAACTGGTCAAAATGTGGGGCTCCTATCATTTATGGTTCTGAAGATAGGGGGATGCTTGCGCAGCCTATCAAAAGCTACATACAGAGCGGCCAGTTAAAATACAAGCTGGCACACTCTGCAGCACACTAAAAGGATGAACTCACAGTGCTTATAATAATTATTTGTATATAAAACTTATACCCAGGCTAATTCTGACACTTCTGTCCTACACAGGGGCATCGGGAGGGGGTGGCTGAAGCCCCAAATGTGACCCCCGAAAAGCCCTGAGTCTCATGCTGGCAGGTCTGCATTGTCAGCCCCGAGTGAGCAGCGAGCGCTGGGACCGATCTGATCCCGAACGCCGCCGAATGTGGCCGAGTGCGGCTGAGTGCCATAGCAGGTCTCATCTTCTGGAGCCTGCGCAATGCCTATGATGGATGTCCCACTGGTCCAATGCCGGAACCGCGGGACATGTGATGTCCATCATAGGCGGTGCAGGCTCCAGAAGGCGGGAATTACAATGCGTCTATTGCACCACATCCCTTTCAGCGCTCGGGCGGCTCTCCTCTCCTACCCTCCTCAGCTCTCCTCCGGCTCCCCCCAGGCTCCTCGGCTCTCCTACTCCCCAGGCTCCTTGGCTCTCCTCCAGGCTCCTCGGCTCTTCTCTCCTCTTTGGCTCTCCTCCTCGGATGATTGACAGAATGACTGACTACCTGCAGTGACACTGCACACACCGGCTGAGCTGAGGTAGGTCAGAGACAGACAGTGTATGCAAATGTCAGTGTAGGTAGGTCAGTGTATGTAGGTCAGGTAGGTCAGTGTATGTCAGATAGTTCAGTGTATGTAGGTCACTACTGTCAGTGTATGTAGGTCAGTGTATATCAGGTAGGTCAGTGTTTGTAGGTCAGGTAGGTCAGTGTTTGTAGGTCACTATCGTCAGTGTAGGTAGGTCAGTGTATGTAGGTCACTACCGTCAGTGTAGGTAGATCAGGTAGGTCAGTGTATGTAGGTCACTACCGTCAGTGTAGGTAGGTCAGTGTATGTAGGTCACATTTGGACTTTGGGCTGAAGCCCCTGGTCTTTTTGCCACCTAGCAACGCCCCTGCTCCTACATGTAAAAATCATCTTTTTTTTTGCTAGAAAATTATTCAGAAACCCTCAAACAATATAAATAATTTTAGCAGACATCCTATGGAATAAAATGACAGTCATTTTAACTTTTTATGTTACACAGTATTTGCGCAGCAATTTTTCAAACATGTTTTTTTTTTTAAATAAACTGTTTCATTCATAAAAAAAAACACCAAAGTTAGCATGATTTTTTTGTATACTAAGCGATGCTTTCAATTATTTTTTTACAGGTTACATGTTTAGAGTTACAGAGGAGGTCTAGTGCTAGAATTATTTATCTTGCTCTAACGATTGTGGCGTATGTAACTTGTGTGTATCTGGCTCTGATACTAGCCAGGGCCTTCCCAGGGACTGACTAGTATCTCTCCCTAGCCTGTCCCTCACACACCCTCGCACCTGCTGACCTGTGAAAGGGGGAATCACTCCTGCAGTGTTATTGTGTTCTGCCAATAACTACAATGATCAGTGTTGCTAACTATAGCTGGCAGCACTGATTGTTTCGGGGAAAACCTGATAGGCTGGTTGTACTCAAGTCGATTAATAAAATGACTTGTGTAAAACAAGCTAGCCCATACATAGATCGACTATGGCTGGCCTCTTCTTAATTAACCTAATTTCAATCCATGTACAGTATGTCCCGCTTAACCACTACACAGTTCCTAAACATCCTTCCACAAACCTTTAAAATTTTCCTTCCCAGATTCCTTCATTCTCTTCCCCTGTACATAGTGCCCGCTGTCATACCCTCCACACTCCTCTCCTGTACATGCTGCTCACTGTCATACCCCCCCCCACACTCCTCTAGTATACATTGTGCCCGCTGTCATACCCTACACACTCCCCTCCTGTACATAGTGCCCGCTGTAATACACTTCTCTCATGTACATAGTGCCCACTGTCATACCCTCAACACTCCTCTCCTGTCATACTGCTCACTGTCTTACCCTCTACACTCCTGTCCTGTACATAGTGCCCACTGTCATACCCTCCACACTCCTCTAGTATACAAACATGTCCTTTACAACCTCTTTCACACTTATACGACTTGTCATACGATTTTGTACTGCAAAATCGTATGACAAGTCATTCTCCATGATTTTCAATGAACACCATTCATATTGGCACAACTTTAAGTAGTGCCAACTTCAAAGTAGTCCCTGCACTACTTTGATCCAACTTCCGTGCGAGTTGACGTCCATAGACCTCAATGTTAAACCCTCAAGTAGCATGCAAATCGTACCTGAATAATTTAGACACAATTTCAGTACGATTTCAGTACAATTTTGTAAGCACAAGCAGCTTTTTGACCCTTGTCCCACCCAATCCTTTCAGTATAGTAGCACCTCCCAAGCACATTTTTCCACCACACATTCACTTCCTGGTTATTCCCTTGGGAACAATGTGCTCCAAACAGGTAAAAAAAAAGAGACATCCTTGATAATGAGCAAATCATTCGATTTAATCACCAATATAAGAAGCATTCTTCCCACTGACCACCAATATAAGGAGCATTCTTCCCACTGACCACCAATGTAAGGACCATTCTTCCCACTGACCACCAATGTAAGAAGCATTCTTCCCACTGACCACCAATGTAAGGAGCGTTTTTCTCACTGACCACCAATGTAAGGAACATTCTTCTTACTGACCACCAATGTAAGGAGCATTCTTCATATCATTAGTCTGTATTGTGGTTTGAAAACTGTCACATGATATTAAAAAAAAGTATCAGTATTCTGTATCAGTGAGTACATGAAAAAAAGTATCGGTACTTGTATTCGGTCCTAAAAAAGTGGTATCGGTACAGCCCTAACACTAACCCCTATAAACCCTAGGCTAACCCTAACCCCCACAAAACCCTAACCCTAGCATAGCCCTAACCTCTTCCAAACCCTAGTCGATCCCCATTACTATTACTTGCCATACCCTATCCCTAGCCCTCGCCTAACTTTAACCCCAGCCTAATCCTAGCCTATCCCTAGCCCTTGCCAATCCCCAAACCCTAACTATAACCCCTGCAAAACCCTAACCCCTCCAACTATGACAGAGAGAGGCAGGTGTGGAGATAAAACTTACCTCAATGTAATAATTAGTCTTTCCACAGGTGGAATACTTATTCTGAACCTAATATTAAGTCGCTCTAGACGGCTAGACACCAAGCCAAGTAGCTCATCAAAACTGAGAATCAGAATAAGAAAAGGTGGCCATTAGCAACATTCAACGTGTGAACAACTAGTGCACATGGACACAGATGTTCTCACCTGTTAATTGACATCTGCGTATAGTTAAAAAAAATGTCATTATGTGCACAAAGATCATTTTAGAGGACCCAAAATTGACCCCTATCTTCACGATTGGCAATGATGGGATGTACCCAATATCGACGTCTTCTCCGCCTCCGCTTCTCCTCCTCTTCTTCCTCATGCACTGCTACTGCTGCAGCAGCAATGACAACTGCAGTTGCAATATATTGAGTAGCAAACATTTTCTGTCACAACACACCACACCACAACAACCAGGAAGCAAACAGGAACTGGAAACAACTAGGGCAATAAAAGAAATTGCCTCACACCATGTATGTTTTCATTGGTTAATGCCAAAGTTGTGGCAAAGTCGAAGTTGTACTGATCCCAAATCGCGGTAAAATCGCTGCCGCAAAATCGTGGCAAAATCACACAACTTTGAAGTCGTATAAGTATGAAAGGGGCCTAACTGGTCCGACACAAGTCAGTCCGACTTTGAAAAAAGTTCCTGCACTACTTTGGTCCGACTTTGATCCTATTTCAGCCTATTGAATATCATTGAAGTTGGATCAAAGTAGGATCCTTGTCCCAACCATCCGACTTGTGACATCCGACATTGTGATTAGAGCAGCAGTAAAAGGAATTTATCTCACACTGGGATTGTTTTGATTGGTCAAAGAACAAGTCAGACTATCACAAAGTTGGATCAAAGTAGTATCCTGTTCATGAAAGTCGGATGGATGTCCGACCAATGTAAGACCAATTTAGGACTGATGTCACAGAGCAAAGTAGGATGAAAGTAGTATGATTGTTGTGTCGTACCAGTGTGAAACCCGGCCTGATGCCGCGTACACACCATCACTTTATGTGATGAAAAAAAACGTAATTTTCTGTGAAGTAAAAAACGACGTTTTTGAAACTTCAATTTTCAAAGACGAAGTTGCCTACACACCATCGTTTTTTCACAATGCTCTAGCAAAGCGAGGTTACGTTCACCACGTTTTTCCATTGAAGCTTGCTTCATAACTAGCTCCTGGGCATGCGCGGGTTTAAAAACGTCTTTTTTTTAACGTCGTTTTTGCTACACACGCTCAATTTCTGTGAAGTAAAAAACGACGTTTTGAAAAACGACACATAAAATTGAAGCATGCTTCAATTTTTTTTTGTCGTTTTTTACAAGACATAAAACAACGTTTTCCCCCACACACGGTCATTTAAAGTGACGTTTTTAAAAATGCCGTTTTTTTTCATCACATAAAGTGATGGTGTGTACGCGGCATTAGAGTTGGTTGAGGCTGGGTTCACACTGATACAACACGGCAGTCATCCGACTTTCATCCTACTTTGCTCTGCGACATCAGTCCTACATCGATCCTACATTGGTTCCGACATCCATCCGACTTTGATCCGACTTTGTGACAGTCTGACTTGTTCTTTGACCAATCAAAACAATCCCAGTGTGAGATAAATTTCTTTTATAGCTGTTGTAATCATCATTTTGGATGTCAAAAGTCGGATGGTAAGGACAAGGATCCTACTTTAGTCCGACTTCAATGATATTCAATGGAGTGAAGTAGGATCAAAGTCGGACCAAAGTAGTACAGGCAGCATTTTCAAAGTCGGACCGACTTGTGTAGGACCAGTTAAGACAGCTCTCATGGGGAAACATTGATTTTCACACATCATGCGACATGAGCTCCCAATGTAGGAGCGTTTGTCTGACTTGTGTAAACCCAGCCTCAAGGAGTGCTGAAAATAATTATTCCACTAAACAATCATTCTTTATGTAAAAATTGTTTCTTGACTAGCTACAAACTTCATTAATTTTGTTTGCAACATTTGTTCTGCTAGGTATATGTGTGTACTATGTTCATTACTTTGTATATTTAACAGATATTGTGTGTTCTTGTGAATCGGTTGTTGGAACGGAACAAACAGTACTCAAGTTCATCAACTGGTTGTTGATGATGGGTTCTCTGCTCTGCCACAAAGTTGCTTTGTCCCTACTGACACACCTGGTTATAAAGAGAAAGCCCCTCACACCTGTGGAACTTAAAGTGTTTTTTATCTTAATACATTCTATGCATTAAGATAAAAAGCCTTCTGTGTGCAGCAGCCCCCTTCAGTCCTCCAATACTTACCTGAGCCCCATCTCGATCCAGCGATGTTGAATGAGAGACTCGGCTGTCTGGGTCTCCTCTCTTTATTGGCTGAGACAGCAGCAGGGCCAAGGCTCCATGTCATAATGGACACAGGGAGCTGTGGCTCGGCTCAGGTGCCCCCATAGTAAGCTGCTTGCTGTGGGGATACTGAAAAAGAGGGAGGGGCCGGAAGCACTGAAGAGGGACCCAAGAAGAGGATCGGGGTTGCTTTGTGCAAAACCATTACACAGGGCAGGAAAGTATATCATGTTTGTTATTTTTAAAGAATAAAAAAAAAAATTAGATTTTAGTATCACTTTAAGTGTTAATATGCTACCAGTACCACTGTATAACACTGCACTGGAAATAGGTCAAACAGTTGATGGTGAGTTAAATGTGGATGTATTAAAGCAATGCAGTAAACAATGCATAAATCATTGAACAGGCAATTAAAAACAGATTTCAAGAAGCTGTATTACATAAATGGGCACTGATCCATAAGCTGGCAGTCCAATTGAACATCAACACTCTGTGGATGTAAACCCGTATTTTTTTATTTATTTTTTTGCTGTCACAATGTAGAGTATAAGATTTCCTATCATCTGTGCCCAGTCTTGCCACAAAGAGTTAATCCAGCTCTGAGCAATCCTCTTTTCTTTTTTCAGTGAGATAAACCAGTGGTCATCAACCTTGTCCTGCAGGGCCCACTAACAGGCCAGGTTTGCAAGATAACTGAAATACATCACAGCTGATATCATTTGCTCCTCAGTGATTGCAGTATTCTAGACTCCATCTCCCCAAGGTAATACATAAAACCTGGCCTGTTAGTGGGCCCTGCAGGACAGGGTTGATGACCACTGAGATAAACGGACAAACTGGAGAAAACGTTTGTCCATTCTTCCCCCTTGCTGTGAATGACAAGTTATTTACATATCTCATGCACTAGCTTGAGACAGGCATTCTTTTTTTTAATTCCCACCCTCATTCGTTTTCTGAAGTCATGTGGTTGCTTTTCTAGATTTTGACTGGATGTTAGTGATGGTGGGTGGGAAGCCTACTGACATCACAACTCCACCCACCGAGCTCCAGACAACATATCCACCCACATAATCTGCAGTTTTTCAGTTCTTATAACAGACAGAGGGGAGACATTTGACAGGTAAGGATACATGCAGGAGGCATGTATATCCTTATAGATCAGCACTATGGCAGTAGTTTAGAAAGGATGAGAGTGGGTTTACATCCACTTTAAACCAAACTATAACTGGTGCAAAACAAGTTAAAATATAGGCATGAACTAACCTCAGGAAAGTAAAGGTACTCCTGTGCACATGCAGCCCCAAAGGCAGGTGGACGTTTGCGTTCCTGCCAAAGGGGTACCCTTGGATGTGGTTGCAAAGTATCTGGCACTTAATCATCAGTGTTGATTGGCTTTCGATGGGGCATTTCTGTGGGTGAAGCACAAGTAGCTGTCCCTTTATAAGTGTACAGATAGCCAGTGGGCTGCTAAACGAGGGAGCAGTCTCTATTTGATAAACTGTGTTATTTGTTGAGATAAGCACAGATGGTTCAGCTCAAACCCTCGTGGTACACAGGGATCTGGCCCAGATCACTTGGTGGTCTGCTGTCCTCTGAAGTCAGGTCCTGACAGCTCAGTCTCTTAGAAGATCCGGTCCTCAAAGACTTGCCTTTGGTCACTCAGTACACGGGACTTAGGTCCCTCTGGCCCCTGTGCGGATGGGTTACATTTGCTCAGTCCTCAGGCCCTGTCTCCCTGGTGCAGCTGTGGCAGGTCCAGCACAGGTCTGCTCACCTTCCCTTCTTATCGCAAAAGACCCCACTGTACTTCGATTTGCCCTGGAAAACTCTTTCCTCTACTCCTCTGAAGTGCAGAGGATCCTGTGTAGAGAAGTCCACAGTCAATTAGCTTCCCTTGACTTGTATTGTGTGGTGCTTCTTTAAGCTCAACAGTTCCTATGATCCCTGGTGTCTGCAAGGAAATTCCTCCTTCCCCCTAATTGGCTCTCCAAAGCTGCAAGATGGGGGGGGGGGGGGGGTTGAAGAAGCGAGCGGGTTAATTTCACACAGAGCCCACTTTAGCATCAGCTATCAGGGAAGCAAGGGGTGAGAGGAAAAGCCTGCATCTTGTAGACACACATCCTCTCTCATCCTTTGCCAGTGGTATGTGTTAGTGCTCTTGTAGTAGTTGCCCCTCCTTTGGTGATGAAGTTGGTGGGGTCAATGCCCCTTTAAATGCCAGTTGTGGGTGGGATACAGTGGAGTTGGGGTACAGGAGCAGCATACCCCTGACCAGTAAAGATGTAGTGCTTAACTACCAGGGTGAACACATTGGGGAAACCTTGCCACCCCTGACCTTCATCTAACAGGTCCTGTGGCTAGATTTGGAATGGCCTCTGGGCCCAGGTGAGGATTACCCCATGTGTGTGTGGAGGGAACACCCAACTGTGAACTATCTGCAAAAGGGAATACAAAATCTGGGAACGTGGCTGAATTGGTACACTATGATAGTATTAAGTGTTGTAGCACTACCCCGTAGGAGCTGCTGGATACAGTATCTTGATTCCCCCTATTCCTGCACAGCCAGGCAATATGAATTTCCAACTTACTCCTGGACACAAGTAATCAGTCCATTTGCTTGTTTTTGTTGTTTTATTGGGGAAAACAACTTGGATAGGGATTATGGGATGCCTAATTTGACGAACAGCAGATGAGAACAAACTTCCTTCTCTATGTCCAAAAATGAAGAGCTCTCAATGTACAAAAATTAAGATCCTGGACTGTACTCCCTCCGGTATAAATGCAGTCTGTATGGATCAGTGACAAGATCCTTTACGGACCAGGCTCTCTCGGTCCCCTTTGGTAAAATAGCACAAAGTTGCAAACTGTATGTAGAGGTATCCTGTCTCCTCTGTAGAACTTCACCCACTCTGAGGCTTGCAGATACTACCAGCCTACCTGGCTGCTCAGAAGAAATCCCAAGGATTAAGGGATCAGGATTTAGCACAACGCTTTCCTTGGAAAGTATGCTACATCTGGCAGTCTTTACCCTTGGTGTGCTGAGATACTCACACTGTCCTTTGCTCCCCGCTGCACTGGGCAAGACTCCTGTTCAGGCCTCTAACTGATCAGATCTTTTAATGCCAGCCCAGATGTTTAAAAGGTAATGGATACTCCTCTTAGACTCCTTTCACACTGGGTTGCTTTGCAGGCACTATAATGCTAAAAATAGCGCCTGCAAACAAACCTGAAACAGCCGCTGCTGTCTCTCCGGCATGAAAGCCCTGAGGGCTTTCACACTGGAGTGGTGTGCTAGCAGGGCGGTAAAAAAGTCCTGCTAGCACCATCTTTGGAGCGGCGAAGGAGCGGTGTGTATACCGCTCCTCCACCGCTCCTGCCTATTGAAATCAATGGGGCACCGCGGCTATACCGCCTCTGCAGAGGAGCTTTGTGGTAGTTTTTAACCCTTTCTCGGCCGCTAGCTGAGGGTAAAGGTGATGGACTGGCCAAGCATGTCTCCAGACCTAAACCCTGTTGAGCATCTGTTGGGCATCCTTAAACGGAAGGTGAAGGAGTGCAAGGTCTCTAACATCCATCAGCTCTGTGATATTATCATGGAGGAGTGGAAGAGGACTCCAGTGGCAACCTGTGAAGCTCTGGTGAACTCCGTGCCCCAGAGTTTTAAGGCAGCGCTTGAAAATAATGGTGGCCAAACACATCTTTTACACTTTAGGCCCAATTTGGACATTTTCACCTAGGGGTGTACTCACTTTTGTTGCCAGTTGTTTAGACATTAATGGCTGTGTGTTGAGTTTTTTTGAGGGGACAGAAAATTTACACTGTTATATACAAGCTGTAAACTCAGTACTTTACATTGTAGCAAAGTGTCATTTCGTCAGTGTGACAAACTTTTACCCTTAATCTCCATAGGCACCGTTTAAAAAATTATACAGGTTGCATGATTTGACTTGCAGAGGATGTCTAGGGCTAGAATTATTGCTCTCGCTCTAACGATCGGTGAAACCTCACATGTGTGGTTTGACACCGTTTGTCATATGCAGGCGCTACTCACGTATGTGTTTGCTTCTGCACGCAAGCTTGTTGGGAGGGGGCGCATTAACATTTAAAAAAAAAAATATAATTTATTTTACTTTTTATTTTAAATTTGTACACTGTTCTTTTAAAAAAATTGTGTCACTTTTATTCCTATTGCAAGGAATGTAAACATCCCTTGTAATAGAAAAAAAAGCATGACAAGACCTCTTAAATATGAGATCTTGGGTCAAAAAGACCTCAGATCTCATATTTACACTAAAATGCAATATAAAAAAAAATATTGTTTGAAATAATAAAAAAAATACATTGAATACAAACTAAAACTCGCACTTAGTGGAATAAATGTGAACTAAAATAAACAAACAAATAGAAGACCGCAGCAGCTGTTGCAAAGGTGTAAAAACCTTAATGAATGAAATATATAAATGATAACAACGCTAGCGGAATAAGATGCTAACATATAACAGAATAAACACAATGTGAGAAAAAATATTCATAAAGTGCTAGGTGCTTCCAACAGTAGGAGATATTGGTGAATATAGGTTTCCAGTTTTATGGTCTCCCCACTCATGACCCCACCCACCAGAGTTAATGGACCCTCAGTTTTGCAGTCCAGGGGTCAAACAGGCTTAGGATTTTGGGAGATCTAGTATGAATATCCAAATTTCCAAAGATAATTTCACAAATCTCAGAAGAATCGAGGGAGGTAGAACATACCAAGGCAAAGACAAAGGAAGGTACAAATGTGAAGTACTGTCTGTTTGAAAAACACTGCGCTGCTAACATATGTCACTCACGAGACAGCTTAGGCAAGACAGGAATCAGCGTGTTCCGGGTTCGCATCAACGGCGTGCGTTCCAGGGACAACGGAAGTAGCGTCACTGGTTCACAAAACCGGAAGTACATTGACGCGTTTCGCCCCTCCTCCAGGGCGTCATCAAGGACATCACTTCTGGTTTCGTAAGAAAGAATTTATATACATAGGGGCCGTCACCTGCCAGCTAAATAGCCAATGGTGTAAACGAGAACCTTCTGGTGTAATTAAACACCTACTTCCCTTCAAATACATCCCTTCCTGTTTTTGCCCCAAAAAAATAACAATTTAAAACATTAAAATTACATAGAATTAAAAATATGTTAAAAAACAAGAATTCATTGATCAGAATTATTCATAAGACTAAACAAAATCATTTCATGGAAAATGGCAGTCTCAAAATAAGAAAAAAGCAAAACAAAAATAAAATAAATAAAATAAAATGAAAATAAATAAAATTAAATTGAAATTAAATAAAATGTAAATAAATATAAAATTAAAATGAATAAAAATAAAAAATGACTACCAATTTGACAAAAACAATTTAGGTCACGTTTAATATTAAGGCCATGTGGACTTAAAGTACCCACCCTATGTATCCACTGGGTTTCGTTCTGTAAAATAGCTTTCTTAAGGTTGGAGCTCCTCCAGTGTGCCTCAACCCTATCGATTCCACAAAACTTTAAACCCCTTGGGTCACTATTATGGAATTATTTGAAATGATTGGACAAACTGTGGTGTTTAAAACCTTTTTTATCCTGTTCACATGTTCTCATAACCTAGTGTCTAATTTTCTAGTGATTCTACCCACGTATTGAAGCCCTTAACGGCAGGACAGAAGGTAAGTCACATGGTATCACAAGTAATACATTTTTTAATCTCATAGGTTCTGCCCTGATAAAAAGAAGTGAAATGTGTGGTCTTTCTGATCCTATGTCTAGAGGTTTGACAAACCACACATTTACCACAACTAAAAAAATGTGTCTGGTCCAAAAAGTGCAAGATTTCTTGGGGGGTTTACAACATTGTGTGTCAATTTTTTAGTGTAAATAAACTCCAGCCAAGCTGGTAAAACACTACTGAATTCTCTATCTTTAAGCAACAATGGCCAATGTTCTTTGATTATTTTCTCAAATTCTGTCTTCCAGGCTGCGGGCATCCATGATTCAAAAGCCGCGCCTTCTCCTCAGACTGTTCCGTGATAGGCGGAACACAAATTTTCCCAGCAGGGCCTCTGTTCAGTGTTCCACCGATCACGGATGTCCTCTCGTCCGAGGATGAGAAGGCATCCGTGATAGGCGGAACACTAAACAGAGGCCCCGCTGGAAAAATTTGTGTTCCGCCTATCATGGCACAGTCTGAGGAGGAGGCGCGGCTTTCAAAGCATTGATGCCCGCAGCCTGATGGAGTCACGAAGACTGTCCTCGCCGTATAAGACGACCCCCGACTTTGGATGCATTTTTTTGCATCCAAAAAGTTGTCTTATATGCCGGAAAATACGGTATGTAGGTCACACACACATATGTAAACAGTGATCTCAGCACACATGTGAGGTATTGCAGTGAGTGTCAGAGCGAGACTAGCACCAGACCTTCTGTTTAACTCTAAACTTGTAACCTGTAAAAACTTTTTAAGCATCACCTATGGAAATTTTTAGTTACTGTAGCTAGTCGCCATTCAATGCATGTGAGCAATTTTAAAGCGTGACATGTTTAGTTCCTATTTACTTTGTGTAACATTATCTTTTATATTTTACTAAACAATTGGGTATTGTGTTGTGTTTTTGTGCACTGAAATTCATCAAAGTATATTTTTTGATAAACTGCTGCCCAAATATTGTGCAATATAAAAAAAATTGCAAAAAACATCTTTTTTTTTCTCCAGGGCCATTTCAGAAAATATATCATGTTTGGGGTTCCAGATAATTATCTACTTAAAAAATACAAAATTCTATGGCCCAGATTCACAAAGTAGATACGACGGCGTATCTCCAGATACGCCGTCGTATCTCTGAGTTGTGCCGTCGTATCTATGCGCCTGATTCTTAAAATCAGTTACGCATAGATTTCTATTAGATCCGACCAGCGTAAGTCTCTTACGACGTCGGATCGTAACTGCATATTTACGCTGGCCGCTAGGGGCGTGTACGCTGATTTACGCCTAGAAATATGTAAATCAGCTAGATACGCGAATTCACGAACGTACGCCCGGCCGACGCAGTACAGATACGCCGTTTACGTTAGGCTTTTCCCGGCGTAAAGTTACCCCTGCTATATGGTGGTGTACATGCGGCGTACCGATGTTAAGTATGGACGTCGTTCCCCCGTCGAATTTTGAATATTTTACGTTGTTTGCGTAAGTCGTCCGTGAATGGGGCTGGACATAATTTACGTTCAAGTCAAAACCAATACGTCCTTGCGGCGTATTTGGAGCAATGCACACTGGGATATGTCCACGGACGGCGCATGCGCCGTTCGTGAAAAACTTCAATCACGTCGGGTCATGGTTATTTTACATAACACACGCCCCCCTGTTTCAAATTTGAATTAGGTGGGCTTACGCCGGCCTATTTACGCTACGCCGCTGCAACTTACGGAGCAAGTGCTTTGAGAATACAGCACTTGCCCGTCTAAGTTGCGGAGGCGTAACGTAAATCAGGTTACGCCCACGCAAAGATACGCGGATCTACGAGAATCTGGCCCTTAGTGTGGTCAGCAAGAGTCTGAACATTCAACTGAGGAAAAAAACACAGAAAATACATTTTGGTATTTGTACAATTCTACATAACATTTTAGAGAGCTTTGAAGGGGATGAAAATGTGATATGCCTGTGAACAGTTCAGTGTTAGAAGATGATCCTGATAATTATAGATGTCAAAAACAGGATTAAGTTTCTGCTTGGTAATGGAATAAGGTACAGGTGCGCTTGTAAAGCATGGAACGGTTATGCAATATTATTCCTTTTTTTTTTTACCACCCTTTGTATCCTCCTTGGGAACATTTCACATCCATTTTCCAGTCCTGCTCATCAAAAAGAAACAACTCCAATATAGCTGTGCCACTAATATCGCAAAGTAGATGATTACAAAAATCTGAATGTCCATAAACCCTAAACCTAACACATTTATAAAATACACAATGAAGTTGATTTTTTAAAATCAAATGGGCTGTTCACTCATATTTACTACAACCTACTATCCCCATAGTAGGAATAAAAGTTAGGCATACACTGGTTAGGACTATTAATTATCATTAAAATTGCCCTGATATTGTCCAATGTTACACTACTATATCCTCTACAGCATCTTAAAAGTAAACAACCTGCATGTACTCTTTGGGCCAGATTCAGGTAGAAGTGCGGAGGCGTAACGTATCGTAGATACGTTACACCGCCGCAAGTTTTCATCGCAAGTGCCTGATTCACAAAGCACTTGCGATGAAAACTACGCCGCCGGCCTCCGGCGTAAGCCCGCGTAATTTAAATGGGCGTGTGCCGTTTAAATTAGGCGCGCTCCCGCGCCGGACCTACTGCGCATGCTCCGTTTTGTAACTCCCGCCGTGCTTTGCGCGAAGTGACGTCATTTTTTTCAAACGGCGACGCGCGTAGCGTAATTCCGTATTCCTGGACGGCTTACGCAAACGACGTGAATTTTTAAATTTCGACGCGGGAACGACGGCCATACTTTATACAGCAATACGATTGCTGTGTAAAGTTAAGGCACCAAAAACAACGACTAACTTTGCGACGGGAAACTAGATTAGCGGCGACGTAGCGAACACGAAAATCCGTCGTGGATCGCCGTAACTCCTAATTTGCATACCCGACGCTGGTTTACAACGCGAACTCCCCCCAGCGGCGGCTGCGGTACTGCATCCTAAGATCCGACAGTGTAAAACAATTAGTCGGATCTTAGGGATATCTATGCGTAACTGATTCTATGAATCAGTCGCATAGATACTCTGAGAGATACGACGGAGTATCTGAGATACTCCGTCGTATCTCCTTTGTGAATCTGGCCCTTTTGTTTCTAGTATATTCCAACAGATACTCCCTTATTAAAAATACTCTGATACAGGTGGGCCACTATTAGACTGCTGTATTATCTGCAATCTTGGAATTCTTATAGAGAGTTTGTTAGAAATTGGCCAGAAGCAAGAACAGAGAAAACCTTAGCAAACTACTGGCCCAATGTCTATCTGCTGGTAAAAGCAGACATATTACCATTTGATGACAAGGTATGTGTTTTTTTTAATTTTTATTTTTGCATTGGTACATGTTCCCCATAGCAGTGCTCAGTTCCTTATGATTGTTTCTTTTTTACAATAGTTTGCCTGTCTGCCTTAAAAATGTCCAGAACTTACAAACAAGATTCACCTCTAGTAGACTTCATTGGGATTCACTGCTAGACCAGATGACTACAGAGGAAATAAGGAAAATCTTACCAACAGAGACACCAACAACAACAAAAAAGCTTTTAACTGTTCTCTATTCTACTTAAAAAGATTTTTATTTTATTTTTTACTGAGACCACATACTATCTCCCCAATGGCTCCTCCACAAAGGGTAATAAAAATATATAATTTAGTATTTTGATGTTGTTATTCCATTGACTTTAGGAACTAACTGGGCTGTCCAAATATTACATGAAGTTGTGAGCGTGATTAAAAATCAAGAAGTAGTCCTAGACCAACCAATGATTGAATTTGGAAATCCACAGACGATAGAGGTTGGTATAAACTAGTGATACATTTAATTATTTATGTAGTTAGATAGATGTACTGTAGAAAATAGTTGGAGGATGTGTACCTAAAATATATATTTTTCCTATTAATTGTTGCATGCTTTCATTTCTTCAGTTGCTATTTTTGCTTTTTCAGTTTAAGAATTTAAAGGGTATCTATCTTTTTTTCATTTTGGATAGAGTGGGAAACGTTAAAATCCCTGTCAGGATTTTATTACTGTCTTCATTTCCACTGGGGAGATTCACCCTTTTTATTTGTCCTGGTTCCAAAATAAAGAATCAAGGTGAGGGAGAATTTTTTTTTAATTTTGAATTGTCACTTGACCAGGAATAGAAAAGGAAAATCTTCCATTAAGGACACTTATTCTGGAGAAACATGTCTAAAAGAGGATTTCCCTTCCTTCAGGGAGATCTCTCGGGGGAGAATGTAAAGAAAATCCTCCCCAGTAGGACACAGACAGAAAAATGTATCACATGTAACAAGGGTTTAAATTTGAACCTTTACCAAAAAAAAAAAAAGTTTTGACATTAGATGGGTTCCTTTCACACTGCTGGACCGTTCAGGTCCGCCTGTCAGTTTTTTCTGCAGACCTGAACGTCCACTCCATGCCTCTCTATGGAGTGTCGGATGTAAGCGCTGACATGTCCGCTGACATCCGATCCGCTAAAGATACGTCGCCATCTGTCCATGGCGGATCAGATCGGGTGAGATCTGATGAAAACGGACATGCTGCCTGTTTTCGTCCGATCTCTCCATAGGAGACAGAGGCGATCGACAAGCCCCTCCCCGCTCAGTGAGCAGAGAGGGACCTGTCATCCGCTGGCTCAGCAAGGATCAGCAGATCCGCCCCGTGTGGAATGGGCCTTACTTTGAGGCATACAGAAACACATTTTTGATGAAGACATAATGAGAAATAATGAACCCTTATTTTATTCTATTAGTATCCATACTATAAGGATGAATAGCTTCTAACTAATTTAATTGTATTAATACTAAAATGATTTTATTATTTCTTTTATTTATTAATTATTATTAATATAAAAAGGTGTCCACAAAAATCTACAGTAAAGAGTGGGTACTTTGCAATGGGTTAAAAATGCAACAATCCTTTTTGCCTTAATAAAGACCAACCTTGTTGCTAAAAAATGCAACAATCCTGCGAGCCACCACCACTCAGCTAAGGTATAGAAATAAAATTGCTAGCGTGAAACGCGTCTCATAAATCGTGCCAAAGACTAAATAAAATGAACAAAACGCAGCGCTAATGAAATGATAGTGCACACACCACTATACAAAGTTAGGGGGATATGTGTCCAGTAAGTGATGTAGATATGTGCAAACAAATAGTACAAGTAAATACTGTATATATAAATAATGATTAAAAAAAATATAAATTACATCAAAAAAATCGTAAGATTAAATAAATCACATCACACTAAGGTGCATAAGTGCATAAACATGCATAATAAAAAATAGTGTAAAAACAGTTGAATCCTTAAAAATTACACACAAGTCCATATACAAGTATTCTAAGGTGCTTCAGTGTGGATAAAAAAATGAATGAAAAATTCCACAGTGCTTTAGTACATGTAATCAGTAGCAGAAATCCAAGGGTGATGTATAATACAGTTCATACAACAACACACGGCCCAGTGAGGGATTCAAAAGTCATGCCAAGGTGTAGTCACACAGGTGCTCCCCTATGGTAATGGACGCTCACCTTAGAGCGTGCGACCTTGCAACTAAGCTTGGTCTGTGCACGCTTATGAACCACACCTGGGTTCTAATGGATAATCCTGGGTTCCTGGTTCCTTGGCAGGCAGCTCCAGATCATAGAATATATAAGAAAAAAACCCGGTTGGTGCAAGTAACGTTTTAACAATATTTATTTAAATAAAAAGAGAGATCCCTTGCCGGGGTGCTCACATACTGCAGGTGCAACAGTGCACCACTCTATAACAGGCTCGTAGCCAGATGTACAGATCGGGATATGGTAAAAAGTCCTCTCAGCCTCACACAGACTCTCCTGCCATCCTGTCCTCTCCACTACGCGTGACGATACAGGGGGTGTCATATCTTCTTCAGAGGGTAAATGGGTTGCCATCTCCTAAATTAAATGTAAAGCCCAATCTGGGAAAAAAAAGGCTCCTTTTACACTGATACAGTGCGATTTGACCACACAGCGGGTGACGTGCAAGAGTTTGCATGCAGGAGGTTTTGTGTGCTTTCGGAAAGTGCACCAAAACCATGGGATATAATAGAACTCTATAGGAAAACACAGCTAACCCTCGTGAAACCTGCAGGTACACTTCTTCTCCCAGCTCCCCCCCCCCCCCCGCCTGCCTGGCTATGGGAACATATGCTTTGATGGGTCACAACTGATCTATATTAATACTCTGAGGGGGAAACCTGATGCAGAGGGATACAATGATGGGACCCCTGATGTAATGGGGCACTCTGATGGGGAGCCCTGATGTAATGGTGCACTTTGATAGGCACGCCTGATGTAGGGGGATACTCTGATGGGCACACCTGAAAGGGGTACTCTGATGGTGCCATTTGATGTAACAAGGCACTCTGATGGGAAAAACCTGATGTAAGAGAACACTCTAATGAGTGCAACTGATGTAAGGGGGCATTCTCATGGGCACACCTGATATAAAGGGGCAATCTGATGGGCGCACCTGATGTAAAGGGGCACTCTGATAACACAAACTTGAGATTCTGACCTTTGCTGAAAGAAAATTGTAGCGAAAGGACATCTTATTCAATACCCCTGTTCTAGGAGATGGTAAAACCACTTTTACTAACCTGATCCTCTGCTCCCCTAAGAAACAGTGCTCCCCTGCACTCAGGCACTGGACTTTCCCTTGACATCTGTCCAATACAGGGCTACGGTTCTGCATCAACCTTGATGACATCAGAGGCATCTGACTATAAGAGTGCAGGGGTAAATAGACAGGCCCGGAAGTGGAGGAGCTTGCAGGAGTGAAGGATCCGATAAATAAGACAGTTTTACCCAACTAAACACAAACAGGCAGTTAACCCTTATAGTGCAGGAGTTCACTGAGTTGTTTTTTTTTTAACAGATAAACTTTATTAGCACAATTACAGCATTACACGTGTACATAGTAATATGGACAATCATTACAGTACAAGTACATAGATCAGAATTTGGTAGCAAGTGAAACATCACCTGCAAGATATGGTTCTACACATTTCGTAGATCTCCAGTAGTCCTTCACATGCAAACAAAGAACAAACCAAACTTAATTCTTTAGTATAGCACCTCAAGCTAAACTTCAGTAAAACATATCTCAAATCTTTGAGTGAGGAGTAGCACACAAGGGGTGGGGGAAGAGATAGGGTAGGGAAGTAGGAGGGTGAGAATGGGGACCATAGAGGGGGGGAGAAAGCAAAGTAGGATAAGGGATGGGGGAGGGAAGGGGGGTAGGGCACCCAGACCACTGGTATTAAGAGTAGGATAATAGTGGGGTTCGGTCTAAGGGAGAGAGAGGGTATGTAGTAGGAAGGAGAAGATTGGACTCCACTCCGCTAAAAAATTGTGAACACCACTTATGCATCAAAGGTAAGACTTCTATCATCTACCCATGTTGACCAGATCTTGTCAAACTTATTTGGGCAGTTGTGCCCCATGTAAGTGAGTCTGTAAAGAGGAAGCACTGCATTAAGCATGAACCCCCACGCTGCCACTGTCAGGATCTACTAACTTTGATTTGGAGAGAATTGTTTTACTGGCATAATAAACCGTCTAGAATATAAACAATTTTTAGTGCACTGAAGCCTGCAGATTATCAGTTATACCCAACAAGAGAATTAAAGGGTCCAGTTTAATTTTAACCGCACCTAGGGTGTTTATGTCAGCGACCACTGCCTTCCAGAAATCTTGAATGTACTGTATGAGCAAGACCAAACCAGAATAAAACTTCCCACTTCAGTTTGACATTTGGGACAATGTACTTGTGAGGTATAATAAATGGCTGACAGACTCTGGGAGGTATAGTAGACAATATGAAGAAATTTTAGCTGCACCAGCCTATCACGGGCCGAGACTATCAGGGGTACGCACTGTTGGATACCTGTAGCTCAGTCCTATATGATTAGAGTGGGTAAATCGCCATACCACTTCTGAAATAATTGGTCCGTCTTAAAGTCATCATAAACAATAAGTCTAAGGCATATAGAGGACAATGGCTTATCAATATTACAAGCTGTTAACAGTTTTTCCACCTAGTGATAATTCAGGGAAATATAATTAGGAAACTACACCTGTACTGCATGCCTTAGTTGTAAGAACCTAAAGAGCATCCAGGAGGGTAATTGAAATTAATGTCTTATCTCATCAAAAGTTAAGAGATGAGGCTCAGGCATATTATGACGCAGGGTCCCGATGTCGTGCCTCTTCAGAACTGCAGATCTGGGATTGATCTGAAATGGGGTAGAGTTTGTTACCTCATAGTGGGGTATGAAGAGACATAGTATGGGCCTCGCTCGATGCCTTAGTCACTTGGTGGTCTTCATAGGGGGAGTAATATTAGGATTAGATCGGGTTCCCCTATAGACAAGATTACTGAGCTCCGAATAGGGACCCAACAAAGCCACCTTCAGGTTAACCACCGGGTTGGATTTGACTTTCTCAAACCACCACCGAACAGTTACTAAGACTGCCGCCCAGTAATATCTCTTAAAACAAGGCTGAGCCAAACCTCCCTCAGTCAAAGGTAACTGTAAAGTAATTTTGGCTATCCTAGGGACATTACCTGCTTAGAGAAAAGACATGATGGCTTGGTTCAGTTTCCGGGAAAAAAGCACCAGGCACAGGTATATGTCAAAAGATATATAGGAATTAAGGAAGATAGGACCTTGACCAGATTCATCTTACCCACCAATGTAAAAGGCAAAGACTTCTAGATCTCGCATTTCTGTATAAATCGATTTAAAATAAGGTATATTATGTCAGAGTTCACAGAGTTTAGCTTTATCCAGGCCATTAATTTATAGGCGATCATGCCCTAAGTAAATAATTATTCGGGCTATACAATCCACAATACAGAATATAATGAATGTGCATGTACAACAGTACAGTCAATGGCAATCAATTGCTACATGCAAACTGTACTAATCCATGGTAACAGATTATTAATTTACTATAGTCATAGTAGTTAAGAAGAATGTTGATGAGTTACAGAAGTTAAGATGAATACTTATGTACTGTATTTCCATGTAGTATGGCAGTTTGGACAAGGTCAGGGGACTTTGTGCTGCTTTAATGAACAATCCTTTACATTTGTAAACCAGAATATTTCACCTAAAATATTAACTTTTTATTATTTTGGTAGAGACTTAAAGAACAATCTTCACCAAGGATCATGACGTCACATTTGGGGTTTCATGTGATACCAAAGTCTTTCATTGAAAAGAAAACTAAAGTACGTGCTATTTTTTGTAATTAGCTGCTTCCTGAATTCATGAAGTGATGCACAGTACATTCATTTATCTTTAATGCAACTGTACTGGACTGCTTGACTGATACTGCCACCACATCTATATACAGTGCCTTGAAAAAGTATTCATATATCGTTTACATTTTTCACATTTTGTCATGTTGCAACCAAAAACGTAAATGTAATTTATTGGAATTTTATGTGATAGATCAAGACAAAGTGGTACATAATTGTGAAGTGGAAGGAAAATGATAAATGGAAAAATTATTTTTTTACAAATAAATATCTGAAAAGTGTGGCATGCATTTGTATTCAGTCAATACTTTGTAGAACCACCTTTCGCTGCAATTACCACTGCAAGTCTTTTTGGGTATGTCTCTACCAGCTTTGCACATCTAGGGCCAGATTCACAGAGCAGATACGACAGCGTATCTCCTGATACGCCGTCGTATCTGTTGTTCTATCTATGCGACTGATTCATAGAATCAGTTACGCATAGATAGCCATAAGATCCGACAGGTGTAATTGTTTTACACTGTCGGATCTTAAGATGCAATACCGCGGCCGCCGCTGGGGGGAGTTTGCGTTGTAAAACAGCGTCGGGTATGCAAATTAGGAGTTACGGCGATTCCCGACGGTTTTTCGTGTTCGCTACGTCGCCACTAGTCTAGTTTCCCGTCGCAAAGTTAGTCGGTTTTTTTAGTGCCTTAACTTTACACAGCAATCGTATTGCTGTATAAAGTATGGCCGTCCTTCCCGCGTCGAAATTTAAAAAATAACGTCGTTTGCGTAAGCCGTCCGGGAATACGGAATTACACTTCGCCTGTCGCCGTTCGAAAAAATGACGTCACGGCGCGCAAAGCACGGCGGGAGTTCGGAAACGGAGCATGCGTGGTAGGTCCGGCGTGGGAGCGCGCCTAATTTAAATGGCACACGCCCATTTAAATTGGCCCGCCTTGCGCCGGAGGCCGCCGGCGTAGGTTTTCATCGCAAGTGCTTGGTGAATCAGGCACTTGCAATGAAAAATTGCGGCGGTGTAACGTATCTATGATACGTTACACCGCCGCTCATCTACGTGAATCTGGCCCCTAGAGAGTGACATTTTGGCCCATTCTTATTTGCAAAATAGTTCAAGCTCTGTTAGATTGGATGGAGAGAGTCTGTGAACAGCAATTTTTAAGTCTTGCCACAGAATATCAATTGGATTTAGGTCTGGACCTCAAATGGGCCATTCTGACAAATGAATAAGCTTTGACCTAAACCATTCTATTGTAGCTCTGACTGTATTTTTAGGGTCCTTGTTCTGCTGGGAGGTGAGCCGCCGACCCAGTCTCAGGCTCGGCTCACATATGAGCCTCATGCGTCTCACAGCAGGGGGCTGAATTCGGACCTGAAATGGACCAAAATACGCACAACGTTTTTCTGCAAAACACACCGGACCTGCTGTGGAGATATGTGAACCGGCTCCATAGAGAGCCGGTCAAAATCCCACATCCAATTCGCAATGGTGTGAACTCAGTCTTAAGTCTTTTGCAGACTCTAAGAGGTTTTCTTCTAAGATTGCCCTGTATTTGGCTCCATCCATCTTCCCATCAACTCTGACTATCATCCCTGTCCCTGCTTAAGAAAAGCATCCCCACAACATGATGATGCCACCACCATGTTTCACAGTGGGGATGGTGTGTTCAGGGTGTTGTGCAGTGTTATTTTCCCGCCACACATAGTGTTTTGCTTTTAGGGCAAAAAGTTAAATTTTGGTCTCATCTGACCAGAGCACCTTCTTCCACTTTTTTTCTGTGTCCCCCACATGGCTTCTTACAAACTGCAAACAGGACTATTTATGTCTTTCTTCCTGCCACTCTTCCATAAAGGTCAGATTTGTGGAATGCACGACTAATAAATGTCCTGTGGACAGATTCTCCCACCTGAGCTGTGGCTCTCTGCAGCTCCTCCAGAATTATCATGGGCCTCTTGTCTGCTTCTTTGATTTATTACGTTCTATGCCCGGCCCTTTCAGTTTAGGTGGATGGCCATGTCTTAGTAGGTTTCCAGTTGTGCCATGCTCTTTGCAATTTTTCAGATGATGGATTGAACAGAGCTCCATGAGATGTTCAAAGCTTGGGATTTTTTTTATAACCTAACCCTGCTTTAAACTTCTCCACAACTTTATCCCTGACCTGTCTGGTGTGTTCCTTGACCTTCATGATGCTGTTTGTTCACTAAGGTTCTCTAACAAACCTCCTGATGGCTTCACAGAACACCTGTAAATATTCTGAGATAAAATTACACACAGGTGGACTCTATTTACTAATTCGGTGATGTCTGAAGGCAATTGGTTCCACTAGATTTTAGTTAGGGGTATTAGAGTAAAGGGGGCTGAATACAAATGCACGCCACACTCTTCAGATATTTATTTGTAAAACATTTTGAAACCCATTTATCATATTCTTTCCACTGCACAATTATGTGCTACTTTGTGTTGGTATATCACATAAAATCCCAGTAAAATACATTTACAAAATGTGGAAAATTTCAAGGGGTATGAATACTTTTTTCAAGGCACTGTACAGCATACCTCGTTTTTAGCAGTACAGAAGTGGCATGTATTTACAAAGTACAGTGTTCCATAAAAAAGATATTTCATTTTACTATATTCATCAAAATAGTTTGGGATTTTCTGCTCTGGGCTATAATTAGATCATTGTTGTTGGTGTGTTTCTTTTGTTCATACTAGCCCCTGTGCTCTTAAAAGTAGAAGGCAAGTCAAAACCCAACTAAACTTAAGGCCAGGTTCACATATCTCTGGCTGTCCCTGTTCCCGGGTTCAGGTGCGATTCAAGTCTGAATTTTTGCTTGAATTCGCACCTGAACTGGAACCAAAAGACATACAAGACCCTTCTGCAATCTGGGCTGCGGCCACCGGGAACCTGAGTGAACTGGCTCCATTGAGAGCCGGTCACACTCACGTGTCATGTGAATTGGATGCGGACAAAGCCGCATCCAATTCACATATATGTGAACTCAGCCAGAATCTACTCCCACCTCCATTCTAAGCCTATTCTATCCTGTAAAAGGAAAAATGCCTATGCTTACCTATTCTGAAGTCGCTCTGGTCCTATCAGATGATCTCTTCAGCACCAGCTTCAGTGAAGAGGACAGATCACTGACAATGGCTGCAGAGCCTGGTTGATGACATCACCCAAAGGCTTACTTTGGGGCTGTCTCTCCTCTACACTGAAGCCAGTGCTGGAAGTAAGTATAGACATCTTTCCTTTTACAGGGTTTACAGAATAGGCTTAAAATGTGAGTGGAAGTGGATTTAAGCTTAGTTAGGTTTTTGTCTTGCCTTCCATTTTAAGGCAAGCAAGCCTTAAAGTACTTGGTTGCTGTCAGGTACACACTGTTATGGTTCCTGGGTACATGACACCGAACCTGGCCAAAGTTAATAGAAAAGGGTACCTGTTGTCAGGAGGCAGGTTGGGCCTGGGCATGTGGCAGTACTGGAAAGTCAAAACTCAGGTCTGACTGCGGGCAAGCATATACTAGCACACATTACTAAGGTCAGGGCTGGCAGTGGGTAGGCATAATCCAGAAGATTCTTCCAAGGACAGGGCAGGTGGCATATAAGCATAGACCAGTATACAGTCCAGGGTCAAGGCAAGTGGCTATCTGAAAGTACAGATAATAATGCAAGCATTACAGTCATCACAGTGTGTGTGCTGTCCTCATTGCCTAGCAATAAGGGAGGGAGGACTGCCAAGAGTGGCCAAGCTATGGTGACCTAAGAACACTCATAATATGGGCTTTATAAGAATTCAGAACCATTGCAAACTATAAGCTGCTAGAAGTCATCATCTATCATCTAAATCCCATTGACACTAATCAGGTGTTAATAAATCAAAAGCAGGTGAGTTAATGACAATATACCAGTTAAAGTGGATCCATAGTGGGTAAGTTTAATGTGATTTCTGAACAGCAGACAACTTATAATACATAATTGACAAATGTTTATTTATTTACTGTTTGGCCTGTAAAAGCTGAATATGTTAAAGCTAAAGATTTTTTGCCCTTACTGACCGAAGAAAGGTTTATGGTAATGATAAAATACAAGTTAATTTACGTTATTTTTTTTTTTTCTACAGATATTGATGATTATTCGCAACCCAAAAGATACAGCCATCTCCTTTTTCAACTTTTATAAAAGCATGCCTGTACTTCCCACTTATGAATCTTGGAACTTATTTTTTAAGGATTTCATCCATGGGAATGGTAATGTATTAGTCTTAACATATTTAAAGTTTCCTTTTTAATAATAAAAAAAAAGTAAAGGCTAATCACCTTTTCCTTTTAAAATCAGTGGAAATTTTAACTGAATTTAGTCATCATAAATGTGTAACAACTAACAGGGAGATGCTGGTCATACTCGGGGGGGGGGAAATGGTGAAAACTTAGGTCCTCTTTTAAGTTTAGTTTTTACAATGGGAACGCTTTTATTTCTCGGTAAGGTAGATATGAGAAATATAATAATGTCTAGCTTCAGTACAATACATTTACTTAAAATGGAACTTTAGTTATAAAATTAAAGTGGTTGTAAACCCCTCCTTACAACTTGCACCTACAGGTAAGCCTAGATTAAGGCTTACCTGTAGGTGCAAGAAATATCTCCTTAAAGCGGGAGTTCCGTGGGAAAACGTTTTTTTTTTAAAGACGTTTTTGTAAAGCTGATGGTACAACGAAAATTGTACTCACCAGTCTCCTAGTCGCAGCCGCTACCAGGATGATTTCCCCCAAAAGTAGATTTTATAAAATCTGATGATGGACATTGCCATCTTAACTGCTGGCACCGTGAATCCCTCCTGTATTATCTTCCGGGATGCAGTGTTTCCTGAGAATCCCAGGAGACGCGCCGTGTTTGAAATCTCGCGATATCTCGGGGGTCACGTGACTAGTCACAGCGGGGAGTGTCCTTTTCAGGACGCTGCCGGACGTTGTCCTAGCGACTATGCAGTGTGATGGCGAGCCGCGCAGTCAACACTGCATAGTTGCTAGGACAACGGCCGGCAGCGTCCTGAAAAGGACACTCCCCGCTGTGACTAGCCAGACTAGTCACGTGACCCGCGGGATTTCAAACACAGCGCATCTCCTGGGATTCTCAGGACTCACTCCCAGGAGACATAGCGCTGATCGGGGATTTTTCGAAACCACGCCCACTCCCGCGGGGAAATGTGAGTGACAGCTCACAAAAGGCCCTCATTCCAAGGTAAGGAGGCCTGTTAAAAAAAAAAAAAAAAAACGGATAGATACAGTACAATGGCTGCTGGTTTTAACAAGCAAAACTTTACAATTAGGGTGAACCACCGCTTTAACCTACACGGTTAAGGAGATATTTGCAGTAAGGACTGCACCGATGTCTAAGGCCCCGTACACACGGTCGGACAAAACCGATCAGAATGGACCGAGGTTCAGTTTCATCGGTCCAAACCGACCGTGTGTTGTATAGGCCATCGGTTTGTTTTCCTTCGGTCCAAAATGTTAAAACATGCTTCAAAACCGAACCGATGGACCGCTGCCCGATCAGTCCAAACCGATGGTTAGTACAGAAAAGCATCGGTTCAAAAACCGATGCATCGGTTCAAAACCCGCGCATGCTCAGACTAAATGAGGGGACGGGAGCGCTCGTTCTTGTAAACCTCGCATTCGTTTTTGAGATGGCACATTCTACATTTTTAAAATGAGTGTTCCGTTTCTTGCTGAGCATTTGTTTCTTCGCTCTATAGCTAGAATAAACACGTTGTTTAGCTGATGCTATTTAGCCAGTGTTCTCCCATACAGAATTCTTTTCTTTTTTGCTTGTGATCTCCTTTTTTTTAATCCTTTTTCCCTAGCCAGATCTCCAAAATATTTCTTTGTAATCCACAATTTATTTTTGTTTTTTTTGTCAAGTTATCACACCAATGTTTTATATATTTTATTTTTTGGGTGAGATATTTTTTTTGGAGTTTTAGCCTTTTTATGTATTTATTTGTGTCAAGTTATCACACCAATGTTTTATTTTTATTTTTTTGGGTGAGATAATTTTTTTTTTTTGGAGTTTAGGCTTTTTTTTTTTTTTTTGTCAAGTTATCACACCAATGTCCCCCCCCCCCCCCCCAAGGAGGTTGTGTCCTTTGTTAATTACACATTGTATTTTGGAAATACTTGATGGCTATTCACCAGAAAAACACAATTTACAACATACATGCAGACTTTATGGATACCAAAGGCACAGTCCACCATGATCAAGGACAAAATAAACAACATCAGGAGTCACAATGTGCTACACAAATCACAGAGCTCAAAAGCACCAGCAAATGCCATAAATGACCCCAAGCTGTGATACTACACCAAGCTCAGTTTTTAGAAAAATCACGCTGCTCCATCATGGCTTCAAACCGGTCGGCTGGTCAGAACGCACTTCAAACAGAAAGCACCCCCAAATCCAGCAATACCTGTAAAGAACGCACTGCACACAGATACGAGCGGACAGGACGGCACTGCAAAGCAGAAACGACCCGAAAGCCAGCACTGAATGACAAATACGAACCCACACACTGAACCCGAGAATACAATCTGAAAAGGCATGGAGACTGAAAAGCGTGAATCGGCTCTCACCAATCTTTCACTAACACGCGGTTACACGGAATTAGCAAAAGCGGACTCAAGGGCGGCGACGAAGGCTTTGGCCTACCCCTTTATAGTGACGTCGTACGTGGTTTACGTGTCCGCGTTCTGACCCGATCGGATTTTGGACTGACGGTGTGTACGCATATCAGGCCGCCAGGGCACTTCTGCGGTGAACCGATGAAAACGGTCCGTCGGACCATTCTTATCGGATGGATCGACCGTGTGTACGGCGCATGCACTCTGGATACAACGGTGCATGTGCACTGAGCGTGCCGTTTTTGTGAATGGGGCAATGAGGGGGTTAATTCCGTAATCCCGCGCATGCACAGGGATCTGCCGGTCCCACTCGCATGAGCGGGAGTGTCGTCATCGCCGCTCCAGACAATCGCAGAGCCTGAGCGGCGATACAAGGAAAAAGATCGTTGGAGACATGGCGGCTGAGGAGACCGAGGAGAACTTCGGGGGCTTCGATCTCAGGTAAGTCAATCATAATGAGCTAGTATGCTATGCATATTAGCTCATTATGACTTTCTCTAGCAGGGTTTAAAAAAAAAAAAAGTTGAGGGTTTACTTCCTCTTTAAGTCCTGCTAGATCTCTTCAGGCTGGCCCCTTCTGTAGGTATAGCTATGCAAAACATTACAAATAAGTGCCTATACTGTTTAAAATCCAGTAATACGCCATCTTAACCTGCTCTGCACATGCTCAGCTGCCCTCTATTTTCAGGCACTGTGCCGCATTTGTAGAGGACAATCTTCTGATTTACTGCTGTTCAGGGACTCTGGGCTTTAGCAAAATGGCAGCATCTAGCAAGAAGAAATAGTAACAATGCTGAGGCACACACTAATTATGGTAGCATAAATATTAAGGTAAAATGTATGTTCCTTGCTAAACAGCATTATTTTTATTAAGTTGTTATGGTTAAAGTTCCACTTTATGATTTTATTTTGTGTGTCTCACAAGTTTTTCTATGCGTTTTAGTGTGTTTTGGATCATATTTTGATTATATAGTTGAATGGAACAAACACGTTGATGACAAAAAAGTGATGGCAGTTACATTTGAAGATATGAAAATTGTAAGTTTGATTCTTACACATTTGTTTTTTTTTGTTCTGGAGCAAATTGGATCATTCTTGTTTTTGTTTTTTGGGCTTCTATTGGATTGACTGTGGATATAGGATTGTGCATATGGAGGTTTTTGATTGTGTATTTTATTTCTCAGTTGGTTGAATGAACTTGTGTCTTTTTTCAAACAGATTAACTTTGTAACTATGTAACTATGTTCTCTCAAACTAATTCACTTCCTCACAACACATTCACTTCCTTGTGTAAATGTAATCATTGTTTGGGATGAAGGAATTAATGTACTAAAGGCATATAGGCCAACCACTTTGCGAAGGAATTTTCGCTTAGCTTAGTGAAAAAGACAAAGTTCTACTGGTTTTCTTGATACAATCAGATGCAAGCAAAAATATGTTTTCTAACATATATATCATATTTCCTGAACTAATCCAAAAAACAATGGCTCGGATTCACAAAGCACTTACGCGGCGTATCTCGAGATACATCGGTGTAAGTGTAAATATGCGCCGTCGTATCTATGCGCCATGCCCATAAACTGAGATACGCCTGAAAATAGGCTTCATCTGACCAACGTAACTTTCCTACGCCGGCGTATCGTTGGCGCATATTTACGCTGGTCGCAAGTGGCGCTCCCATTGTTTTCCTATGCACATATGCAAATGAGGGAGATACGCCGATTCACGAACGTAGTTGCGCCCGGCGCATAATATACGCGGTTTGCGTAAGTCGTACGTCCGGCGTAAAGTTATTCCCCATATAGGAGGCGCAACTCATGCAAAGGTATGGACCAGGGAACACAGCCGTCGTATTTTACGTCGTTTACGTAGTACGTGAATATGGCTAGGCGTAGGTTACGTTCACATCGTAGGCAGTGATTCGACGTATCTTAGGCAGTTGTTTCGATGTGATTCTGAGCATGCGCACTGGGATGCGGCCACGGGAAGGCGCATGCGCCGTTCGTTTTAAGTACTTCTATGGCGCTTGGCCCATCATTAGCATGGGGTCACGCCTCATTAGCATGGCTCACATCCACTTCCACCTACGCTGGCTTACGCCGAGGAAACCCAGCGTAGATTTGAGAGCGAGTGGGAGCAAGTGCATTGTGAATACTGCGCTTGCCTCTCTGCGCTGCGTCGGCGTAGCGTAGATTCGATACGCTACGCCGGAATAAATATGCGCCGATGTATGTGAATCCGGGCCAATGTGTGCTTGCATGTTTGCTCAAATAAAAATATTGGCTTGAATCTGTCAAGTGAAAACTGTCCTTTCTAGACCACAATATTGCTTCATGCATTAAAGCAGTAGTGAACAACATGTTATATACACTTCCTAATACAATTATAACTATTCCGGCACCATTACTGCTTTTGCCTAATTTCAAAAATGATCTACCGGTATCTTATCTTTTTATAAGGTTAAAAAGTCCTGTCATATGACCATATGTCTCCTTTTCTTGATAGTGGAGGGTGGGGTACAGGACACTTAGGGGAATTTACTAAAACTGGAGAGTGCAAAATCTGGTGCAGCTCTGCATAGAAACCAATCAGCTTCCATGGTTTATTATCAAAGCTTAACTGCTTGCCGACCAGCCACCGCAGTTATACGGCGGCAAGTCGGCTCTGCTGGGCGAGATCACGTAGGTATACATCATCTCGCTGTTCAGCCAATAGGGGCGCGCGCGCCCCCCGCTCGCCGCTGACGCCAACACGTGTGCTCGGCGGGCGCGATCACCGCCGGGCACCCACGATCGCTCGTTAAAGAGCAAGAACCGGGAGCTGGTCCTGTCAGGGGGAGAAATTACTTATCGTCTGTTCATACAATGTATGAACAGCGATCTGTCATTTCCCCATGTCAGTCCCACCCCCCCTTCAGTTAGAACACACCCAGGGAACATACTTAACCCCTTCCTCGCCCCCTAGTGTTAACCCCTTCCCTGCCAGTGGCATTTTTATAGTAATCAATGCATTTGCATAGCACTCATCGCTATAAAAATGCCAATGGTCCCAAAAATGTGTCAAAAGTGTCCGCCATAATGTCGCAGTACCGATAAAAATCGCTGATCGCCGCCATTACTAGTAAAAAAAAAAATATTTATAAAAATGCCATAAAACTATCCCCTATTTTGTAAACGCTATAACTTTTGGGCAAACCAATCAATAAACGCTTATTGCGATTTTTTTATTTTTTTTTACGAAAAATATGTAGAAGAATACGTATTGGCCTATCGGCGATATTTATTATAATAAAAAGTTAAAAATATTCATTTTTTTTTTCAAAATTGTCGCTCTATTTCTGTTTATAGCGCAAAAACTAAAAACCGCAGAGGTGATAAAATACCACCAAAAGAAAGCTCTATTTGTGGGAAAAAAACTGACACCAATTTTGTTTGGGAGCCATGTCGCACGACCGTGCAATTGTCAGTTAAAGCGACGCAGTGGCGAATCCCAAAAAGTGGCCCGGTCATTGACCAGCAATATGGTCCGGGGCTTAAGTGGTTAATTGAAACATTTGAAGTTAGAAGCTGATCGCCTACAATGCACAGCTGCCCCAGATTCGGAGTGCGCCAGTTTTAGTAAATCTCCCCTAATGTGCCTGTATTCAATAGACTGTTTAGCCTAAGGCAAGATACAGGCTGTGCTTGAGCAGGGGGCATGTTCAAAAGAAAGGCTGGGATTTGTAGGGGGTGTGTGACAGAGGTAGGCTGTGATTGGTTGAGGGGTGAACAAACCACTCAATGCAGGCATGCTGTGTGTCTGCACATTGTACTGTACCTCTGAATGGCCAGCCAAATTACTAAAACTGACTACGCTAACACAGATCAGCTCCTGCGCATTGTGTGCTCAGCTTAGAACAAGGGAAAAAGGTGACCGGCAGGATTAAACAGGTACTTCAGGCAGAAGAAGTACATAAAAATAATAGAGACTATTAAATCTAAAATTTGCATATGTGAACAGACAAAAAAAAAAAAAATATTTAAGGTTAAAATAATCTCCAATAATGGAACATAAACATTAAAGGGTAACTCCACTTTTGTGCAGAAAAAAATAGCAAATAAAGGAAAAATAATATAGCATGTACAATTGTTATACAAGTCATATTGTAATTAAATGTTATTAAAAATTACCTTTCCTTTTTAATCTGCAGCTGCTGTAATTTTCTGAAAATGCAATATGACTGCCTGGAGATGTTCTGGGCACATAATGTGTACTGACTAACCCCCAAAAACATAATTTCCTACTTGTGTAATTGGCTCACCAATTTTTGCAGAAGTCTGCCTAAGGTACAAGTCAGATTTGAGGCATCCCCTGCACCAAAAAAGTTCATTTTTGGTAAGATTCTCCCAGTAGGAGCACATCTAAAGAGATACAGGCCCTGCAGATTTCCTCATTAGTGCCCAGAAGTAGAGTTGAGCGGACACCTGGATGTTCCATTGAACCCCATTGAAGTCAATGGGGACCCAAACTTTTCAGTACTAAAATGTCTCTAAAAAACGAATGTGGATAGGGAAATAACTTAAAATAATATAAAATACATAAAAATAAAAAATAAATAATCTTGACCTAGGAGGACGAGGTCTATATGGAGTAGGAGTTTGAGGTGGCGGTGGATGTGGCGGTGTAGGTGGAAGCGGCGGTGGAGGACGAGGTAGACAACACAGGTTTTTGTTTTTAATTTATTTATTTTTTGAAATTAGGGTACACCCCAAAAGAGTGAGAAAGATCAGAAATACAAGAATGGCTGGGTAAGGCCAGTATACGTGTCTATTCTGCACAAGGTACGGACAAGTCCTGTGGGGTCCATGCCTGGTTCATTTTAATGAACGTGAGCTTGTCCACATTGGCTCTGAACAGGCGGCTGCGCTTGTCTGTGATAACGCCCCCTGCCGTGCTAAATACACGTTCAGATAATACACTGGCTGCAGGGCAGGCCAGCACCTCCAAGGCGTAAAGGGCAAGCTCAGGCCATGTGCCCAATTTGGAGACCCAGAAGTTTAAGGGGGCAGACCCGTCATTCAGTACGTGTAGGCGTGTGCACACATACTGCTCCACCATGTTGCTGAAATGCTGCCTCCTGCTAAAACATTCCATATCAACTGGTGGTGCTGTTTGTTGTGGCGTGCTGACAAAGCTTTTCCACATTTCGGCCATGCTAACCCTGCCTTCTGAGGTGCTGGCGGTGCCCCGGCTGCGTTGGCGACCTCTTCCTCCTCCTCTGCCTTGTGCTTCCACTGTGCCCCCGCTGTCAGGTAGGAATTCCACCAGCAGCGCGTCTACCAGCGTGCGCTTGTACTCGCGCATCTTGCGATCACGCTCCAGTGAGGGAATTAAGGACGGTACATTGTCCTTGTAACGGGGGTCCAGAAGCGTGGCCACCCAGCAATCAGCACCTGTTAAAATGTGGGCAACACGGCGGTCGTTGGGGAGACACTGCAGCATGTAATCGCTCATGTGTGCCAGGCTGCCCAAAGGCAACGAAAAGCTGTCCTCTGTGGGAGGTGTATCGTCTGTGTCCTCTGTATCCCCCCAGACACGCACCAGTGATGGCCAATGAGCTGGTCTGGGTGCCACCCTGCTGTGAACATGGTTCCTCCTCCTCCATCTCCTCATCCTCATCCTCCACCTCAACATCCTCCAGAACTGTGCCCTTATTGGACAATTGTGTACCAGGCGTTTGTTGGTGCAGGAACCCACCCTCGGAGCCAGTTGTGAATGACTGCCCTGAAAGCCTTGGAAATGATCCCGATTCCTCCTCCTCCTGTGCCACATCCTCTTCATCATCGCCCAAAGCCTTTTTTCAAGTAGGCATAGAACTCGGATAGTAACGCTGAGAACAACGTAATCGGCACTGGCCATGTTGGTGGAGTACTCGAAACAGCGCAACAAGGCACACAGGTCTCGCATGGAGGCCCAGTTATTGGTGGTGAAGTGGTTCTGGCCAGCATGTGCAAGGTGGAGTTCCACCTTGTGGGCCACGTCACATATGAGGCGGTGAGAGGGAAGGCTGAAGTTACGCTGCAGCGCTAACAGGCGATCAGCAGCAGGATGAGAACGCCGAAAGTGAGCACAGACGGCCCGCACTTTCTGCAGCAGCTGTGGCATATCGGTGTAAGTTTTAAGGAACCTCTGCACCACCAAATTCAGCACATGCGCCAGGCAAGGGATGTGCGTCAAACCGGCTAGGCCCAGAGCTGCTACGAGATTTCGCCCATTATCGCACACCACCAGGCCCGGCTTGAGGCTCACTGCCGACAACCACTCATCGGTCTGTTGTTCCATGTCCCTCCACAACTCCTGCGCGGTGTTGGGTTTTTCCCCCAAACAGCAAAGTTTTAAAACTGCCTGCTGGCGTTTACCCATGGCTGTGCTGAAATTGGTGGTGAATTTGTTACGCTGACTGGATGAGGAGGTGGTAGAAGATGAGGAAGCGGAGTAGGAGGAGTTAACAACAGGAGGCAAACTGAAGCGCCCTGCAATCCTCGGTGGTGGAAGGAAATGCGCCAAACTGCTATCTGCCTCAGGCCCAGCCGCCACTGCATTTACCCAGTGTGCTGTTAGGGAGATATAACGTCCCTGACCGTGCTTACTCGTCCACGTATCCGTAGTTAGGTGGACCTTGCCACAGATGGCGTTGCGCAGTGCACACCTGATTTTGTCCCCCACTTGGTTGTGCAGGGAAGGGATGGCTCGCCTTGAAAAGTAGTGGCGGCTGGGCACGACGTACTGTGGGACAGTCAATGCTATCAGGCTTTTAAAACTCTGCGTCTCCACCAGACGGAATGACAGCATTTCAAAGGCCAGGAATTTTGAAATGCTGGCATTCAGGGCCAGGGATCGCAGGTGGGTAGGTGGGTACTTCCTCTTCCGCTCCAGTGTTTGGGAGATAGAGAGCTGAACGCTTCCATGGGACATTGTGGAGATGTTTGGTGACCCAGGTGGTAGTGTTGCTTGCCGATCCTCTCATTGCGGGGTGGCAGGTGCCACTGTCACTACATAGGTGGATGAAGAGGCCGAGACTGAAGCAGAAGAGGAAGCAGGAGGAGCCAGAGACCTTTCTTGGTTTTTGAGGTGTCTACTCCACTGCATCTCATGCTTTGCACTTAGATGCCTGGTCATGCAGGTTGTGCTCAGGTTGAGAACGTTTATGCCTCGCTTCAGGCTCTGATTGCACAGCGTGCAAACCACTCGTGTATTGTCATCAGCACATTGTGTGAAGAATTGCCATGCTAGGGAACTCCTTGGACCTGGCTTTGGTGTGCTCAGTCCCTTGCCGTGTTGGGCAGTAGCAGGCGTACTGTCTATGGGACGGACGCTCCGCTTTTGCACCCTGCTGTCACGGAAGCATGAATCAGACGTACAACAACAGATAAATGAAATAGGAAGGCTTTATTAAAAACCAAACAGCAAGGTTAAAGTCCAAACGGATGATCAAACAGTGCAGAGTCTTCCACCGGAGCCAGGGATCAGGAGCCAGAAGGATAGTCCGAACAAAGCCAGGGATCAGGAGCCAGAAGGGTAGTCCGAACGAAGCCAGGGATCGGGAGCCAGAAGGATAGTCCGTGGAAGCCGGGTCGGTAACCAAAAGCAGCAGCACAATCTCAGGAGCATGTGAATACAAGAGGACCAAGCAGGGAAATGAAGCAACAGACCTCCTATATATGTGCAAGGCATCCAGCTCCTCCCAGTGGGAAGGAGGAGCCGCAGGGTGTGGTAAGTTATAAGAAGCCCAGGAACCAATATGGCCGCCAGCACATGTCAGATGAAAGAAGTCTGCAGAGAGGTAAGACCATGACACCTGCTCCCTCTTCTGCTGTGTTGGTGTTTCTATGCGACCACCGCCTCTTCCTCCGAACTACACAGGTCACCTGCATGACGTTGATTCTAAATTTGGTTCGAGGACCTCATCGTCCTCCACATCATCTTCCACCCAGTCTTCACCACTGCCCTTCTTGTCGGTCTGCACAATTGCGAAAGCAGCAGCAGTTGGCAACTGTGTTTCTTCATCCGAGACGTGCTGTGATGGTCCCCCATGTACTCATCTTGAAACATAAGTGGTTGGGCATCGGTGCACTCAATCTCTTCCACTTCTGGGGCAGGGCTAGGTGGATGGCCCTGGGAAACCATGCTAAAAGTCATCAAAAAGCAGAAGAGACTGCTGCATGATTTGGGGCTCAGACTGCTTGGCTGATTTGCAAGGGGGTGAGGTGAAAGACTGATGGACATCGGCTGCAGGTGACAACTCTGATCTTTCAGCACAAGACTGGTTAGGAGACAATGTGAAGGAACTGGAGGCACTGTCAGCAACCCAATCTACTATTGCCTGTTCTGCTCCTGGCCTCAACATTCGTAGAGCTGGATTAGGCCCGACCAAATACCGCTGCAGGCTCTGTCGCCTACTCGCCCCTGAGGAAGGTGTTTCACTTGTGCGTGTAGCTTGTGCGTGTAGCTGGCACAGATCGACCATGTCTTCTCCCTGCAACAGGAGCTCCACCAGCAGCACCACGACCAGGGCCACGTCCCTTATTTGACGTTCTCCTCATATTTCTCAAATGTAGGATCTTGCCCTAAATGGGTGTTTTGAATAGCACAATAGAAGAACACTATCTAAAGTGTGTATCTCACACGTACAGATATGCAGGAAACGCACCAAAAAAAATGATTTGCCCTAAATTGGTGTTTTTTGAATAGCAAAACAGAAGAACAGTAGCTAAACTGTTTATCTCACACGTACAGATATGGAGGAAACACTGCAAACACTGGAGGAAACACTGCAAAATATTTGTTTTTGCCCTAAATGGGTGTTTTTTGAATCGCAAAATACAAGAAAAGTAGCTAAGGTGTTTATCTCGCACGTACAGATATGGAGAAAACACTGCAAACACTGGAGGAAACACTGCAAAATAGATGTTTTTGCCCTAAATGGGTGTTTTTTGAATAGCAAAATAGAACAAAAGTAGCTAAAGGCCTAGATACACGTAGGGCGGTGTATGTTTGAGCCGGCGTAGCGTACCGTATTTACGATACGCCGCCGCAAGTTAGAGAGGCAAGTGCTGTATTCACAAAGCACTTGCGTCCTAAGTTACGGCGCTGTAGCGTAAATGTGCCGGCGTAAGCGTGCCTAATTCAAATTGGGAAGAGGTGGGCGTGTTTTATGTTAATAAAGCATGACCCGACGTAATTGACGTTTTGAACGTACGGCGCATGCGGCGTCCGTAGACGTATCCCAGTGCGCATGCGTCGGATAGAATGCCTAAGATACGTCGAACACTGCCTACGACGTGAACGTAACTTATGCACAGCCCTATTCGCGTATGACTTACGCAAAGGACGTAAAAAGATACGCTTGTTCCGACGTCCATACTTTGCATGGGCTGCGCCACCTAGAGACATGCTTTATCTTTACGCCGGCGTATGTCTTACGTAAACGGTGTAACTAATTGTGACGGGCGTACGTACGTTCGTGAATCGGCGTATCTTGCTCATTTGCATATTCAACGAGGAAAACAACGGAAGCGCCACCTAGCGGCCAGCGTAAATATGCACCCTAAGATATGACGGCGTAGGAGACTTACGCCGCTCGTATCTTAGCCTAATTTAAGCGTAACTGATTCTAAGAATCAGCCGCATAGATACGACGGCTCTCATTCGGACTTACGACGGCGTACATGGCGCTACGCCGTCGTAAGTCCTTTGAGAATCTGGGCCCTTATGTTTAAATATACGACGGCGCAGATTCTGACTTACGACGGCGTATCTACTGATACGCCAACGTAACTCTTTGTGAATCTGGCCCAAAGTGTTTATCTCACACGTACAGATATGGAGGAAAAACTGCAAACACTGGAGGAAACTCTGCAAAATGTATGTTTTTGCCCTAAATGGGTGTTTTTTGAATAGCAAAATAGAACAAAGTAGCTAAAGTGTTTATCTCACACGTACAGATATGGAGGAAACACTGCAAAAAAATTTTCTTCCCTAAATGGATATTTTTTGAATAGCACAATAGAAGAAAAGTATCTAAAGGGTGTATCTCACACGTACAGATATGGAGGAAACACTGCAAACACTGGAGGAAACACTGCAAATTTAATTTTTTCCCTAAATGGATGTTTTTTGAATAGCACAATAGAAGAAAAGTATCTAAAGGGTGTATCTCACAGAAACATATGCAGTGCTGGTGTAATTTGATTTCTGAAGCAGGACTGACTCCTATTTCTCTCCCTAAAAGCAAAAGCAGGCAGGAACCTTTCCCTAAAGTAACTATCTAAAGCAGAGTGACTTGCACATATGTAGATCGCTGAGTAATTTGATTTCTGAAGCAGGACAGTCTGACTCCTATCTAATTCTCTCCAGCAGCGCCATCCTTTCCCTACCCTATCTAAAGCAGAGTGACGTGCTGTGCTATGCTATGTGCCTCTAGCTCAGTGGTCTCAAAGTACCGGCACCGCGGGCCATTTGCGGCCTGCGGACCAGTTATAAATGGCCCGCAGGCAGGGCGGAAGTGGGGGGAGCAAAGAGGAAATTTTTTTTGTGAGCTGGCGCCATCTGGTGGTGAGCCATTGGAATTACAAGTTATTACCACCAGATGTGAGCTGGCGCCATCTGGTGGTGGCCGTTGGTATTACAAGTTAAGCATTACAAGTTAAACAGCAATTCTAATGTCATTTTACACTATTTTCACTGCCATCTTCTTCCCTCTAATTAGAACCCCCAAACATTATATTTTTTATCCTAACACCCTAGAGAATAAAATGGCAATCGTTGCAATACTTTCTGTTACGCCGTATTTGCGCAGCGGTCTTACAAGCGCACTTTTTTGGGAAAAAAATACACTTTTTTTAATTAAAAAATAAGACAACAGTAAAGTTATCCCCATTTTTTTTTTATATTATGAAAGATAATGTTACGCCGAGTAAATTCATACCCAACATGTCACACTTCAAAATTGCGTCCGCTTGTGGAATGCCGACAAACTTTTTTACCCTTTAAAATCTTCATAGGCGACGTTTAAAAAAATCTACAGGTTGCATGTTTTAAGTTACAGAGGAGGTCTAGTGCTAGAATTATTGCTCTCGCTCTACCAATCGCGGCGATACCTCACATGTGTGGTTTGAACACCGTTTACATATGCGGGTGCTGCTCTTGTATGTGTTCGCTTCTGCGCGCAAGCTCGTCGGGACGGGGTGCGTTTTCTGGCTCCTAACTTTTTTTAGCTGGATCCTAGATTCCAAGCAAATTTGTCAAACTCTGACTTACACCAGTGCTGGTGGTAATAATGCACTCGCTGACACCAGTGCTGGGGGTTAATAATGTGTTCGCTGACACCAGTACTGTTGTTTTTGAAGTTTGAAAGTTTGCATGCGGCCCCCCATGGCATATGAAAACTTGTCTTGTGGCCCTCAGGTAATTTGAGTTTGAGACCCCTGCTCTAGCTTATATAGAGGTTGGGTCACATGCTGGGTCACATGCTGCACTCGCCAATCGCAGCCATGACATTAGTAGGCATGGCTGTGATGGCTTCTAGGTCACACAAGTAAAACAAACGGTGATTGGCTGCCCTGCAGCGCGCCATTACATTGCCGAAAACCGAACCCGAACTTACAGTAAACTTTACAGTTCGGGTTCGCTCAACCCTACCCAGAAGTTGCACAGCTGATTGATAATCATAAAACCACTCCCATTAGACCCACAGAAACACAGAGAACTAAACAGGGATTTCTTCAGAATAACAAAATGTAGGAATCTGCAACAAAAGGTTGTTAAAATCCTTGCAATGTACATAGATCACCCAGGGGGGGATGTTTTTTTTCTCAGCAAAAGTGGAGTTACACTTTAAGAATGTTCATCATTCTACCACAAAAACATATATAATTTGTTTCTTTTCACTTTAAGGATTTTCCAACACAACTGAAAAAAATATCAGAATTTTTTGAACTTCCTTTGACAGAGGAGCAAATCTGCACAGTACAAAGTCGAACTTCTTTTAAGTCTATGAAAGAGAAATCTGAAGACACACATGGGAAGCTTGGTGATGCTTTCTTCAGAAAAGGTAGAAACAATTCTAAAATGTGCAGAGAATAGAATAATACACAGGCTGAGTCAGGGATGGACTGGCCATTGGGACTACAGGGAGTTTCCCGGTGGGCCGATGGCTCAGTGGGCCGGCTTCAGTGACAGCGGGCCGCCGCCCCCCTCCGCTCCTCTGTCTCTCCCTTCCTGCAGCGCTCACCTCCTCTCCATCCCCGCATTGCTCACCTGGGGGGAACAAAGAAGCAGGGGGAGGACCAGAGGAGCAGGGGGGATGACAGAGGAGCATGGGGGAGGTACAGACTTCTGACTCAACAGCTATGGCCTGGGAGTTTCTCACTTCTGCCTAATCTTGTCCCATAAGGGGGGGGGGCACCGAACTGATTATTTTCCCCGGGTGAAATGATGTCTAGCTTCCCCACTGGTACTTCCTATAAGAGTACTAGTACCAGCCGTTCTACTCTAATAAAGTAGAACAGCTAGTGAATGGGGAGGGGTTGCGGGTGGCCGGGGGGGGGGGGTGGTCGTTGTCTTGTCGCCATGGGAGAGACCTGTCAAAGTGGGCCAGTCTGGATGAAGTCCAGGGCCAAATTTTTGTCCCAGTCCAGCCCTGGGCTGAGTTCCTAGGTTTCAGTCTTTGCATCAGAGGAGCTTTAACTGAATATAAATGAGATAACTTTTACTGCTATTTTATTGTTATTAAATATACTCATGAAGGTGATAATGTTACAGCTGAATGCCAAGCAGATATAAGCAACACAAATTAAAGCAGTTCTGTAGCATGGCTGGATCTAGGGGGGGGGGGGGTGCTCGGGTGGGCCACACCTTCCCCCTAGATTTCAGTTGTGCCTTCCCAACAGCGAACTGCACCCCCCTTTCCTGCCTCCACCCCAGCCGCTGTGCCCATCTGCCAAACTGCTCCCAGGGCTAGGACACAGCTGGTGTAATGTGGAGTGGATTGGGCATTAGTATTGCTAGTAGTGGGCATCCAGGTATTGACTGGCTACAATCTCCGGCTCCTGCCTCATCCCTTCCTACCTACATTACCATATAGTAGAGCTGCACGACTGATCGCTAAAAAATCTTGATCTCGATTCAACCCTCCTCACGATCTCTATGCAGAATTTCCCGATTCATTTAATATAACAAGTGCAGAGAGTTTCACAACTTTGTCCGTGCTTGTAGATAAACTGAAAAGGTTTTACCTTGCCCCAATATTATTGGTACTATCACTGAAAATGACCTAGGTAACACAGACAGTTCCTACATAGAAATCGCCTGTCTCTCTTTGTGATGTTTCATGATAAGAAATCTAGGAAATCGTTTTTGTTTTTCTGAATAGGACAAATTGGAGACTGGAAGAACCTCTTCACTGAAGAACAGAGTAAAGAAGTGGATACAAAATTCCAACAATATCTTGCAGGGACAAAGTTGGGAGAATTGCTGAACTATGCAAAATACTGCAAAATGTAGATATTCCAGAAAATTAATAAAGTGTAAAGCTGAACTATGGGAATTAATGAAAAAAAACCCACCAATTAATGTAGTTCTACTTGCTATCAGTCTCTTTTAACCACCTGAACAGCACCACTAAGATTGAAAGGGGGTGGTTGGGACTAGGAGCCAATCAAGCCATTTGAGCTGGCATCCTTACATATTTTTAATCTTGATTGGTCACGTGAGGGGGGAGAGAGAACGTTTTTAAGAATAATTAGAGTTAGCCTTTATCTTCCACTTTCTCTCCAGTAGAGAAAATCTAGTCCCAAACCTGGCTGTGCTGTCTGGTAGCACTCTATACCTGTATCTTCGGACTAGCTGGACAAATATACAAATATACAAATCCTTATGCAGGTAAAAAATATTCATAACACTATTTAATTGTGTATTTATCTTTTTGCCTGGAGTTCAGCTTTTAATCAATGTGTAACTACAATGATACTTGATTTAGCAGGTTGCATATCTAATTTGAAGTATTCATTGATGAGCTATAGTAAATGTATTTTAACATATCTGGATTGTGAACTAAAATAAAACAAATTCGAGCTGTAAAGTTAGTTGTGTTTTGCTTCAGCTTGGAAAATCTATTTTAAAATCTGGTTAACAGTTTTACATAGAAATGTCTTGGCAATGTATTATCTCTGTATTCTGCCTGAGAATTTTTATACCCAATAAGTGGTTTACTATAAACCACTGAATATTTTAAAGACCAAGTTCACCTTCTGGGAAAAAATGATACATGTACATATTTTTGCTGAATAAAAATGTTAATTTATTATATTTTTCCTGAACTATCCTGCAAAACATTGCACCAGTGATCAGTGGATAGTGGGTGCAATATCAGATTCCTGCAGACAAGCCCTGCAGCTGTCAATGCCCTCCCAGTTCATTAAAAGAGAAGTCCGCTCTCTGCTGATGTAACAAAAGTCGGTCCAGGCTCCACGTCATCAAAACCACAGAGACGGCGATCTGGTCCTGGCTAACGAGCTGGTTCCTGTAAGGACTGCGCAGGCGTAAACCTTGCCGACGGAAATCTCCGAACCTCGGCCGGCATCCAGGGCGACGTGGAATTTGAGGAAAGTGGCCAGTCGCTTAGCCTCCTGGCTCTTTTTTTAACATCCTCCAATCCACGGGGATGTTAAAGAATGAGCCTGGATGCCGGCCGAGGTTCGGAGATTTCCGTCGGCAAGGATTGCGCCTGTGCAGTCCTTACAGGAACCAGCTCGTTAGGGGAACCTTAACAACAAGTCACCAGGAACCGCCATTTTCCTGGACCGACACCCTGATCAGCCTCTCAGCGAGCCGCTGAGAGCCTGAGCCGCCCGCCCCTGCCCTTGTCCTCTTCACAGCTCAGCTCTCCAAAGAGCGAGGAGGAAGCAGAGCAGAGAATTGTGACAGTCTCCAGCTCTCTGGTCGCTTCCACTGTAAAGGTGGCAGGGGACGGGTAAAGCATTCGCACCGATGCTGCATCCACCTAGGTAAGTATAATTCAAGAAAATAAAATAGAAAAACACTTATCTTTTAAGAACTACAAGCCACAGTGGAAGATGGGACTTGTCGTTTTTCATTCACATGTTCATGTGAATAGATGACACGGCTGTGAGGGTCGAGCTGTCTTCATCCACTGTCACATAACAGAGAGAGGATCCCTTTCAAGGAAAGGAGGGGGGATTTGTGTGTGTGTGTGTGGGGGGTGTTAAGGGTGACATGGGACACGTGACACAACTATGACAACAAGATTGTATGGTGAAGCCGGGAACTTTCCGGTATCCTGGCAAACAACTTTCTGAGCACTGAGCTTTTGGAACCTAACAGAAAGCAACATGTTGTATTATATATGGAAGTTCATTAAATGAATCTATAAAACTAAGAAACTTCTTCTATGGTTGAAACGTTTTAAGTGATGTGCCCTCACCTCTATCCTACTGTTATCAGATAACTCTTTTTCTCTTTTTCTATGGACTGTGGACTTCAACAACTCTTTTTTCTAAAGTCCTCTGGAAATCTATTTTTTGGGGGTTACAGTAACTAGCAACATTTTTTCCTGGTTAGCTTATGACTTGGAAAGTGTGATTTTTTAATACTGTGAGCTACTCTTATACCTAAATGGATTTAAAGCCAACGTATTATCTGGTATATTCACATAACAATGGATATTTATTTCGTGGAATTTTAACAGTGCCGAAAATATAACAAAAACATATATACTTGACATGTTTTGCCACTCAAAAAACAGAACAATCAATAATAAATTACACATAATACACAATAAATTACACATAATAAGGTACCGTATTTATCGCGCACTTTTTTCCCCTTAAAATAAGGGGAAAATCGTGGGTGCGCTGTCATGGTCTTACCTCTCTCCTGTCTCCTTCGTTTGACATGTGCTGGCGGCCATCTTGGTTTCTGGGTCTCTTGTAGCCTCCCACCCTGCGGCTCCTCCTTCCCACTGGGAGGAGCTGGATGCCTGGCTCATATATATAGGAGGTCTGTGGCTTCAGTTCCTTGCTTGGTCCTCCTGTGTTCACATGCTTCTAAGACTGCTGCTGCTTCTGGTTCCGATCCTGGCTTCGTCTGACTTCCCTGCTGGTTCCTGATCCTGGCTTTGTCTGACTTCCCTGCTGGTTCCTGATCCTGGCTTCGTCTGACTACCCTTCTGGTTCCTGACCTCTGGCTTCGCAAGACTCTGCTTCGGTTTCACCATCCGTTTGGACTTTTGCTTTACAGCTTGATTTTCAATAAAGCCTTCTTATTTTCACTTATCTCTTGTTGTACGTCTGGTTCATGGTTCCGTAACATGCGCGATATACGCCGATAGCCGCTTCCCGCGCTCAGTTTGAATTCCTGCGCCGACATATACCGAGTGCAGTACACTCGGGTACATTCGGCTAGGCTCAGCTTCGCTCGTGCTCACGCATAAACGTCACAAAGCGTGAGCGCGAGCGAAGCCGAGCCTTGCCGAATGTACCAGAGTGTACTGCACTCGGTATATGTCGGCGGAGGCGTTCAAACTGAGTGCGGGAAGTGGGAACTCGACTTGAGGCGCACGCTGGAGAAGCCGGGAGGACACCACCGAGGCCGCAGACGGACGCCGGACCGGACGATGGACGCTGGGAAGACACCAAAACTGTAAGTAATAAAATCATATAACTTTTTTTTTACAGGAATTTCGGGGGCAACTTTAGGGGTGCGCGGTATACCGCGATAAATACGGTAATTACCTTATTATGTGTAATTTATTATTGATTGTTCTGTTTTTTTATATAGTAATTGTATTAACAGTGGTTTCCAAGTCCCCTGAAGAAGCCCCCAAGTGGTGAAATGTCAGGAAAAGATACCACACCACCAATATTAGTAAATACACCAATTATAACCATGTAAAAGACAAGTTGTTGGATTCTAATATGTTGAAATACATTTTTAATGGTGTTCTAATAACACTTGTTTGTTTTTTACCATAAAGTATATTTTTGGTATGTGAATATCTCATTCCGTCGGAAAAAAATCCACATTTTTCTTGTCGGAATTTTCGATCGTGTGTACGCGGCATTAGAGATATGAAAATGTAATGTCTACCCTAAAGGAAAATGTGGGAGAAAAAGACTCTTACGTAATTCTTGCTTTATCTTAGGGCAAGATGAGTCCTCACCATGCGGGGAATAGTTCGGATAGTTGATAGTGTTGATTTTGGCATATGAATAAATCTACACATGTGCATTCGTTTTCGTTAGAATGCATTTTCGTCCGAAAATCTGTTTTTTTCGTTATCGTTTTAACAAACGATAACGAAAGTGCAAGAAACGAAAGCCAAAAGATCCGACATAAAAAATGCTTTATTTTCGTTTTCGTTGCGGTAAAAATTTGATATAGAGAGATTCAACATTATAGGGAAAAGATTCGACATTATAGAGAAAAGATTTGACACTATAGAAATAATAGATTCGACATTACAGAGAATAGATTTCGATTTATGAGAAAATAGATTCGACATTATAGAGAATAGATTCGACATTATTACTAGTCATACAACATTAGAATTCTTGTAGGCGGAATATTTGAACGGAAATGTACGATTCGGCGTAAAGATTCGACGTCCCGTCGAATATTTTTTGACCATTAGACAGAAACCAACAAAGATTCGACGTTCCGTCGAATATTCTTTTGACCATTCGACAGCAACCAAGTATTATTGGATTTTCGGACGAAAGCTATTCCCCAACGAAAAACGAAATAAATCAAAACGATTTTTGGGGATTAACTAAATAAATTTATTTTCCAAACGAAAACGAAAAAACGAAATGAAATATTCCAGTCTGCACATGTCTATGAATGACCTAGATTTTTAGGACTTTTTTTCTGTAGCACCTTACCAGATCTCACACAGCCTTACCTGATTTTTCTCATTTTTCCAGTTAATTAATGTAGAATCAAATTCAAGTTTCCAATTACCTAACCCATTGCTATGGAAAATCCCAACATGTGTTGTAAACAAAATCCCATTAACAAAAACATGGTTCAGAACACCAAACTGGTTAATAAGATCTTCATTTCCTTTTTTTGTACTGACCTTCGCATGTGACATTTTTTTCAAGTACCAGTTAAAGCGGGGGTTCACCCTATCAACGAATTTTTTTTTTTTTTTTACCATAAAATCAGGCATTGTAGCGCGAGCTACAGTATGCCTGTCCCGAATTTTTTACCCCCGTACTCACCTTGTACGCGTAGATCGAAGATACCGGGGAATGGGCGTGCCTATGGAGACGGAGGATGATTGACGGCCGGCTCTGGCGCGTCACGCTTCTCCGGAAATAGCCGAAATAGGCTTGGCTCTTCACGACGCGTGCGCATAGCCTGTGCGCAGGCGCCGTGAAGAGCCGAGACCTACTCCGGCTGTCTTCGTGGAGAGTGACGTGCCAGGGCCGGCCGTCAATCATCCTCCCTCTCCATAGGCACGCCCATTCCCCGCGGGAGCCGAAATCTACGATGTCAGATTACAAGGTGAGTCCGGGGTTAGAAAAATCGGGACAGGCATACTGTAGCTCGCGCTACAATGCCTGTCTCGATGGTAAAATCGTGTCGGGGGGGGGGGGTGAACTACCGCTTTAAGCTGCAAAGTAAAAACATTGCTTATTACATTACAAATCAGGGTTATTGAATTACTATATTAGTGCAGAGATTTCGCGCTCTCTCCCGGGGGATTAATCTGACACGTTTAGACCATGAATTTTCATTATAATTTGACTTTGAATACAGCACACTCCCGTGGTTGAATGGAGTCGGGGCTCATTGGTTTATTGAACATTTCAGAGTATATTATCTTATCTACTCACCTTTCTTAAAGGGCTATTTGTTGCCCTCAGCGGTCAGTCGTATTTACTTTCCCCTGTGTGAAGTTACAACTCGAGGATATCTTTATCTCTAATCTAGAAAACCACTGGTCCCCTTGACTCTGTGTTGTTAGAACTGCGCTCTCTTTCTGAGAGGCTACGTCTTTTCCTGTATTGGGTAAATCTTTAGCTACTTGCTGATCAAGACTAATTTGTTTGCAAGATGGTGAGACCCTCTTTTTTCTTGCTCTTGCAATTATTGAATACTGAATGCGTCCTGAAGAAGCCCAACAGCGAAACGCATTGATTCACTCGGGCTCACATCATATACCATGTATTCTATGTGTGTGATTTTTAATTAGCTTGTGTGTCCTTTTGTATACCATGTATGGCCCGGATTCACAAAGCACTTACGCCGACGTATCTCGAGATACGCCGCGTAAGTGTAAATATGCGCCGTCGTATCTGTGCGCCGTGCCCACAAAACTAAATACGCCTGAAAATAGGCTTCCTACGACCGACGTAACTTGCCTACGCCGTCGTATACCCGGGCGCATTTGCCGCTTCCATAGATTTTCTATGCACATATGCAAATGAGGGAGATACGCCGATTCACAAACATAGTTGCGCCTGGCGCATCATATACGCGGTTTGCGTAAGTCGTACGTCCGGCGTAAAGTTATTCCCCATCTAGGAGGGGCAAATCATGCAAAGGTGTATGGACCAGGGAACACAAGCCGTCGTATCTTTTGTCGTTTACGTAGTACGTGAATATGACTAGGCGTAGGTTACGTTCACATCATAGGCAGTGATTCGACGTATCTTAGGCAGTTGTTCTGACATGATTCTGACCATGCGCACTGGGATGCGGCCACGGGACAGCGCATGCGCCGTTCATTTTAAGTACTTCTATGGCGCTTGGCCCATCATTTGCATGGAGTCACGCCTCATTAGCATGGCTCACGCCCACTTCCACCTACACTGGCTTACGCCGAGGAAACCCAGCGTATCTTTAAGAGCGAGTGGGAGTGAGTGCTTTGTGAATCCAGTGCTTGCCTCTGTGCGTTGCGCCGGTGTAGCGTAAAAGATATACGCTACGGCGGCATAAATATGCGCCAATGTATGTGAATCCAGGCCCCTGTGTCTATTTTTCTATTAAATATTTATATTTTTTTACATCCTTGTTGTTTACTGTGCCGTTAAATTCCGATTTGGGATTACCTTCGGGTTCCCTCCCTCCCTTTTTTTGTAATATTATTATTAACGGATGTGGCAATGTAAGTGCTGTCTTTTCATAATTACACTAGGTAGACGTAAACCCGGTAACTAAAATAGGTTCACACGTTAATAGCATTTCAAAAGTCAATTTCAATATATATTTTTTTTATTGAATTTCAAACAAATATAAACACTGCATAGCAACATAATTACAGTGCAAAACACATAGATACAAATGATAATTGTACAGTGTTATAGTATACAAAGAACAAAGTATGGACACTGCAGAAAATTAAACAGAGTGAGAATCAGTGGTGGACCGCCCATTAGGGGCGCAGGGGAGACGCCACCCCATCCATGTGTCCAGCCCCTTAATCTACATGCGGGCTGCCGGATTTCAATGTTTTTTTTTGAAGCACGTGATTAGAGCCAGAGACTGAGACTTCATAGAGGCTTTAAAAAAGGGTGGGCTTGGGGGGCGCACAATAGCCAATGTATATTCACTATAGTAACACTCATTCTCCTCCCGATCCAGATTGGATCGGATTGGCCGCAAGGAGGAGGAGGGAGGAGACACAAAGAAGCAGATAGAGAGAACAGCCCAGAGAAAAGCCGCCCGAGAGATGGGGTAAGTGCAGGACCCCGACTACTGACTGACTGACTGACCCGAGGGTGTGGGGGTGGCCCCTGTGACCTGGCTGGCCGACCAACAGAGCGTCCGAACAGGGTGGTTGGGTTCTGAGTGCCGTCCGTGATACGACCGATGGGAGGGGGGGGTTGTTTGGTGGGTGTCGTCCGCGATCCAACCGACCAGGGGGGTGTTGGGGGTTTTGACTTCTGGTGGATCGTTTGCCCCCTCCAAAAAAAACACCATCCGCCACTGGTGAGGGTGGGTGGATCGTTTGCAGCCCCCCCCGGAAAAAAACCCATCAGCCACCAGTGGTGAGAAAGTTGTTTATTGACCAATGTGCTCCATGATTGGAAGAATTTCGAGAACATAAGGGCATTAAATGCTAAAATACGCTCAAAAATATAGTTGGAGTTGACCAGATTTAATACCTCTGAGACGTTGGGGGATAAGTTTAGTTTCTAAAGTCTCAGGATAGTCTACCTTTCTGCCGCCACAACATGGGCGACAACTGGCCTATGGGCAGGAAGGTAGAGGTCAAAACCAATATTAAGTACATAAAATCACACACATAGATTGGACTTGTGTCTTACTTTCAACCTCGGCTACTATGTAACTATGTAACTATGTAAGTAAGTCAAGGGCAGGCTGAGGTTTGGTTAGTATGCTAGTGCAAGTGGCTAAAAGTTGGAACACCCATGACCAAAAGCTGGTAAGGCTAGAACAGGCCCATAGGACATGTATAAGGTTGCCTACTTGCCCACATTTTTTTCAACAATGTTGGGGAGTTGAGGAGGAAACGTTGTCGGTATATTTTCTGGGGGGGCAGTCATTCGGTCAGCAGCTGAGCGCTAACCCCATCTATGGTGTTGGCTTCCTCCTTTTGCTCTGGTACACGGTGGCGCGGCTTCCCCTGCGTGATGTCTCTTCCGCCTAGTCCAACAGGATTGCTTCTCCTTTTGGCCAATCAGGAACCGGGTCTCAAGAATCAGTGTGACAATAGCGGAAAATGTATTCGCTATTGCCACACAACTGGGTGGGCATGGGGGCAGAGTACTCTGTGCCTTGAGCCCACCCTTTTGTGAAGCCTATCAGAGCCTCTGGCTCTAAAAACCCATTGGAATCTATGCGTCTGGCGCCCCACATGTAGATTAAGGGACTGGACGCATGGATAGGGGGTAGCTCCCCTGCACTCCTAATGGAAGTTGGCTAGCCTGAATGGGGTGTAGTACGACCTGTTGGTAATTTTGATTGACATCTCACGGTGGCTAGCGCAGTGGAAGGCTTTGATTATAGAGCCGAAGGCAGCACGCCACTGTGCGGGAGAGAAGGAGGTGCCAAGGTCAGATTCCCACTTTAGCATGGAGCTAGATTTGTTAAAAATGTATGTATCCTCTAAAACATAATAAAAAAGTTAAATCCCTTTAGATTTTCTTAGAGTGTGGGCAAAAATGTCCCAGGTATCAGGGGTGGGGGGGCATAGAGAGCGTAGGGAGGGGATTTTGGGCTATAAAGTGCACCACTGGGTTTTTTTTTTTTGCTAAGTAGAAAAAATAAAGTAATTTTTGTTTTTGTGTATTATGTTCACTGATGAGGCTGCACCGATTTTCCTTCACAATTATGTGACACTTTGTGTTGGTCTCTCACATAAAATCCCAATAAAATACATTTACGTTTTTGGTTGTAACATAACAAAATGTGGGAAATTTCAAGGGGTATGAATACTTTTCCAAGGCACTGTACCTGATATTACAAACAGTTAGCTACAAGTTGGTCACCTCTCACAAATCGTGAATCATTGACACATCTCCACTGAAGGATTCTAATAAAGGCCTCTCCTATTGTTGACAACATTTACGCTCACCTTGTGTCTGTATTTTTCTTTATTGTCTGCCTGACCTTTAAGAGAAGAATAATTCTGGGATGAGTACAGACCACGCAGACTGTTTTCCAAGAATTCCACCGCGTAATACACGGGATCTGTAGTCCTGTTAGATGAATAATCTAGGTAAATGCTCCTGACCCGTACAATTGTGAAGAGAAATATGATAAATATCTTCATACAAAGTATCTTTTTTTTTTTTTTCCCGACGAGCAGAAAAGTGTCGTCATCCACAGATTTTCAAGTAACTTGTCTTTTGGGCGGATCATTGGATGGAAACCATCAACAAAATTCTTGAAATTCTTATCGGCTTCGGACCAAAAGTTTAAGGATAAGCTACAATTCAACATCACCGGATAGTTTTCTATAAGAACAATACTTGAGGCCCAATTGGGTGTGAGGATCAATGTTATGTCCCTGAATAATCTTCTCAGTGAGGATTCAAATATTAAATCATGATATGTTCCACAGAGTATGACCACTTTTACCGCTGATTTTTTAATGGCGCTATATGTACTTTCCAAAGCACGACTTTCAGGCTTTGATACACTGATACCATGATTTACTATAAAGGCCACACAGATTTTAAATTCTGACAAAATGCTTAACAACAGAAACGATGCTCTCTCCCCACTTTCATCTGCAGATGTTATTATTCCAACCCAAGTCCATCCAAAAAGTCTGATAAGTTCTGATATATAACGATAAATCATAAAGTAGTCATTAACTGTACTGTAAAGAGAGGGAAACAAAGCTCTTTCACCCATTGACCCAAAAGTGACCTAAAATAAAGGGAGACGTCTTTCAACATTGAGGCAAAAAACTTACAAGAGATGCCTAAGCTTCAAAGGATTTAGGTAGACATGGCTTTCTAAAATGTCATCTTGTCCCCTACATACTGGAATGCCCATCAGTACGTGGGTCACCAACCAAGAAAATTGGTGACTAGATACATTAATAAAGTTTTTGTGAAAGCTTCACATTTTCTTTTTTTAAATAACAGCTAAGATATACTTACCTTCTCTGTGTAATGGCTTTGCACAGAGTTGCCCTGATCCTCCTTTCCTCAGGTCCCCGACTGTTGCTTACCACTCCTCCCTCATTCCAAGTGTCCCCATAGCAAGCTACTTGCTATGGGGGATGCTCGTGTTTGCTCACTCTAAACCCTGCTCTGTGTCCATTGACACACAGAGTGCAGCTTAGCCTTGCCCCCCCCCGCTTCCTCCTCACAGGTTGTTATTCTCAGCAGCAAGAGCCAATGATTCCCTCTAAAAAAACTTCTGTATATAGCAGGCCCCCAGCACCCCATACCTCTTCAGCGATGTCCACGAATGTCCAAGCCATCCGGGATACTCCTCCTGATTGGCTGAGACACTGGCCATTGGCTCTTGTAGCTGTCAATTAAAGTCAGTCAGCCAATCAGGGGAGAGAGGGGTACTGTGACTTTGCTTCAGTGCCCTCCATAGGAAGCTGCTGACTGTGGGGGCACTTGACAGGAGGGAGGGGCCAGGAGCAGCAAAAAGGAACCCGAGAAGAGGAGGATCCAGGCTGCTCTGTGCAAAACCACCTGCACATAGAAGGCAAGTGTAGCACTACCCCCAAAGGAGCTGCTGGTTTGTTTTGGGCGGTATTGTTACCTCTATTTCCTCGCCGTCTAGGGTACCAGATGAGAGTTGAGAAAAAGTTCATTGTCCACACTTTAGGCCCCGTACACACGAGAGGATCCATCCGCTGAAAAATCTCAGCGGATCGGTTTCAGCGGATAGATCCCCTGGTGTGTACGTTCCAGCGGATATTTATCCGCGGATATTTCCGATTTCCAGCAGATAAAAATTTGTTAGCATGCTAATAAATCTATCCGCTGGAATCGGCTCCAGCGGATCGATCCGGTGGTCTGTACAGACTCACCGGATTGATCCGTCCGAACCCGTCCCTCGCATGCGTCGTAATGATTTGACGAATGTGTGGATTTCCTTATATGACAGCGTCGCGCACGTCGCCGCGTCATCATCGCGGCGACGCCGCGACACGTCACCGCGGTTGAATTCCGCGCAGATTTGGATCCGATGGTGAGTACATGCCAACGGATCCAAATCCGCCAGAGGATTTATCCGCGGATCAATCCTATCGTGTGTACCAGGCCTAAGACTTCTTTTTCTTTGCTTTATGTGTCAAACTTGGTAAAATAATAAAATAGTTGATAGGTTATAGGTTCAGGTCTATAACTTTTGTTCGGAAACACTCCTGCTTCCAGCAACGTAGCTTTCATCGCCACTCTAGCCAGAGAGGGTATTGTACACCTGGATAGGCCTCTCTCACTAACCTAGCAGCCAGGATGTCACACGGAAACTTGGTAAAGTCTCTGCCACAGACCTTTCCAAAGATGGAGGTATATTCGGTCCAGAATCCTCTCAGCACAGGATTAAGCACCCGGATCTCTCCCGAACAACTTGTGAACTTGGAACTGACAGGCGACCATCATCCAGCCTTTCAGTAATGTTGCGTCCTTCGATTAAGTTCAAGGCCTCTCCCGAGATACCAGCCTCGTGCTCGGTGCTCTCCAAGACAGGTTCTTCATCGAGTGGCTTTCTCCCTCAGGACGGACAGCACAGGACCACTCTGCAAGCGTAGACTACCGGGCCTACTTAGTAGATCACAACCCCGGACCAACGTGGTCCCGGAGCCAGTAACACTTGAACACGCACTCCCGGCCAGAAGGGCCACACACGGGGGGTGGTGGGATGACAGACCAAGATCGACGACGACCCCGGACTAATGACGTCTGTCCTTTAAGTACTCCTCCCCAGCATGCACAGCAGGACGATCAACTCCCTCTGATTGGCTGCTGAAGGGGAAACACCCAAAACGCCTTGACCTGACTGCTGCCACCCTCGGCCTGGAATGATAACAACACCCCAGACAACAATAGTGGTCACTCACAGTACAGCCATGGCTGGAACAGAGGCCACAATTTAATGAAAAACATACAGTCTGAGTCAACTAACTCTCAGACTACCCTCTAAATTTAAAGCAGTGCCGGCTAGAAAATAGCAGGCCGCTACATAAGTATAACATGTTTGTTATTTAACCACTAATGGACCACCCGCTGTTGTTTTGCCTCGCTATTTTGAAGAGGAATATCATTGTTTTGGCAGCAGCTAGCTACCATAGCCCCGGTATCTTCTTCTTCAGTGGGCTGTCCGCTTTCAGATAAAAGTTGTCTCTGCGGCGGATTTACCGCAGGATAATTTTTATCGGCGGAGGAAGAGGCTCGCCCTCCCACCGCGCTCTGGTGCCCTCCAACGCTTACCAGAGCCGTCGGTAGCGGCGGAGGCGATCGTGTCCTCTTCCTGGCTTGGTATGGAGACGACTGAGGGGAAGATGGCCCCCATCCGTCTCCATATCCTTGCAGGGCGGAAGCGATGTCAAAACGTCACTTCTGCCCATAGGTCTTAAAGGGACTTTCTTTAATGTAATTTTTTTTGCATTATAGTGTAAATATGAGATCTGAGGTCTTTTTGACCCCAGATGTCATATTTAAGAGGACCTGTCATGCGCCGGCATATGAAAACGGTGTTTAAACCACACAAGTAAGGTATCGCCGCGATTGGTAGAGCGAGAGAAATAATTCTAGCCCTTGATCTCCTCTGTATCTCAAAACATTCAACCTGTAGATTTTTTTTAAACACCTATGGAGATTTTTAAGGGTAAAAGTTTGTCGCCATTCCACGAGCGGGCGCAATTTTGAAGCGTGACATGTTGTGTATCAATTTACTCGGCATATCATTATCTTTCACAATATAAACAAATGGGCTAATTTTACTGTTGTCTTATTTCTTTTTTTTTTTTTTTCACAATAATCGTTTATTAATGAAAATGTTGCACAAACGTGGTACATCGTACAGAGTATTGAACATGGGGTCCATAGGTTACATTATAGATTATAGATTACAAATCACAAATTACAGATTGCAAATTACATTCTGCATTAATGAAGAACAAGAAAAATAAAACACAACAGAACAATAATTGTAGTAATTAAGGGGTCATGGACATTTTGTGGAGCGTAACATTATTCGGGCTTATGAGGTTCGGGAAGTTGCAGAAGATGGTAGAGGAGGGGGGAGGGGTGGGATAGCGGGCAGATAGAGGGGGGGTGGGATGAAGTTTTGGGGGCGGAATTGTTGTGGTGGGGGGAGGGGAGGGTGATACAAAGGGAGGGAAGTTAAAGCGGATCTCCACTCTAAAGTGGAGTCCCGCTGATCGGAACCCTCCCCCCCTCCGGTGTCACATTTGACACCTTTCAGGGGGGAGGGGGGTGCAGACACCTGTCTACAGACAGGTATCTGCACCCACTTCCGGCCCTACGATACGGGCAAAGGACGGGTTTTTCCTCCGCTTCCCGTCGCCCCCCCCGTTGTATGCTGGGAACACTCGGCTCCCAGCACACAGCGGGAGCCAATCGGCGGGCGCAGCGCGACTCGCGCATGCGCCGTAGGGAACCGGGCAGTGAAGCCGGAGCGCTTCACTTCCTGGTTCCCTCACCGTGGATGGAGGGGGGAGCAGCAGGGTGACGAGCGATCGGCTCGTCATCTGCTGCGATCACCGCTGGACTCCAGGACAGGTAAGTGTCCTAATATTAAAAGTCAGCAGCTGCAGTATTTGTAGCTGCTGGCTTTTAATATGTTTGTTTAGTGGCACATCCGCTTTAAGTATACAACTCGATTGCATTTTGTATTTTGGAGGATAAGTTGGTTTGTTATAGAGACAAAACATTATTTTCATATAATCAAATACAGGTGAAAGTACCTAGGATAGGATAGATATCAGAATAACATTCTTTGGATTCAGGTTTTCAGTGATTGGTAATCATTGGTATACAAGAATATCACCCAAGGTTGCCAGGTTTTGTGGTAGTTGTTAGTGTTTTCTCTTTTCATGGCGGTTAGCTCGTCCATTTTGTGCATATAATGTACTCTATCTAGCCAGTTTTTTATTGATGGACATTTAGTGGATTTCCAGTGTAGGGGTATTAATGTTTTTGCTGCCGTTAGCAGGTGTCTAGTCAGGGATTTTTTGTAGGAACTGATCGGGAGGTGGTTGGCATGAATGAGGCATGCAGCAGCATCTAAGTGGATACTTGTATCTGTGATTAATTTGATTGATCTGATGACTTGGGCCCAGAAACTGGCTATTGGGGGGCATGACCACCAGATGTGTAAAAATGTGCCGGTCTCGCTTTTGCAACGCCAACATTTGTCTGAGGTCGAGGGAAACCATTTTTTGATTTTTGAGGGAGTGACGTACCACTGGGTAAGAACTTTATAGGAGATTTCTTGGTATCTTGTGCTTAATGAGCACTTGTGTGCGAAAATATTGGCTCTTCTCCATTGTTCGTCACTTAGTATGGTATTAAGTTATTTTTCCCATTGGTCATTATGTTTGTTTGGTAACTGGTCATTTATTTGAAGGAGCCAGGAATAGGCCATTGAGGTTGTTTTTAGGATCTGGGTGCCTGACAGACAGATTTGCTCTAGTTGGGTGAGATTCTTTTTATATGCTAATTTGTGTTTGCTGTTTATCAAAAAATTCTGGGTTTGAAAATAAAACCAGAATCCCGGAAATGATCTGCCTAATTCTATTTTCAGAGTTTCAAGGGTTTTCATTTTATTGTCAGAAAGACAATGTGTAGCTAATAGTTTCCCTGTGGGTAGTATTGATTTTGGGAAGTGTATATTTTGACCTGGTGGGAAATCTGGATTGTCAGTTATTGGGGTCAGGGGGCCTGGTATCGAAGCCAAGTTGTGTGTTGAAGCAATGTTGTGCCATACCGATAGTGTTGCATCTATTAGCGGGTGTGATGATCTGTTTTTAGATTTGGAGTTGTTGGTCCAGGGGTGGTAGGCGATTGTTTTGGTGTGTTGAGGTGTTTCTAATTGTACCCAATCTTTGGTTGATTGGTGGCAATGCCAGTCTATAAGTCTGGTTATATGTGCAGCCATATAGTATTTCTTGAAATCTGGGAGACCAATTCCTCCATTTTGTTTGGGTTGTGTGAGTTGGGCAAAGCTAAGTCTTGGTTTCTTGCCTGCCCAGAGAAATTTCAATTGGGCACTACGTAGCTTTGTGAAGAAGGATGTTGGTAGTTTGATGGGTAGGGCGTTAAAGTAATACAATAACCTTGGCAAAATCGTCATCTTTAGAATGGAAGCTCTGCCGAACCAGCTGAAGAGTTTAGGGGACCATCTCTGTAGGTCTTTTGTGATGGATTGTAGAAGTGGAGAGAAGTTGGCAGAGTATAATTCGTTGGTCGTGGGGGTTAGTCTTATTCCCAGGTATTTGAGATTCTTTTGTTCCCATTTAAAGCTGTGGTTGGATTTTAGTAAGTCATATTCTATACTGTCAAGGGTCAGGTTAAGTGCTTCAGATTTGCTGTTGTTGATTTTGAAGTTGGATACGTATCCGAATATGTTGAATATTTTTAGGATGTTGGGCATGGATATGTGCGGCTTGGAGACAAAGAACAACAAGTCATCCGCGTATGCGGCAACCTTGTATTCTCTATCTTGTACTTTAAACCCCCTGACGTCAGGGGAGGAATTTATCATTCTAATTAGGGGTTCTAATGAAAGGATGAATAATAGTGGGGATAGGGGGCATCCCTGGCGTGTGCCGTTTCTGATGTCGATGGGATTAGAGAAAGTGTTATTGACTTTTATTAGGGCCCTTGGGTTTTTGTAGAGAGCACCAATCCAACTGAGCATACTATTTCCCAGACCTATATGTGCGCATGTGGCTAATATATAGTCCCAAGAGACTCTATCAAAGGCCTTCTCCGCGTCGGTTGACAGGAGAAGGCCTCTGATCTTTGACTGCTTGGCATAGTGAATCATGCTCAGGGCTTTGGCGATGTTGTCTCTCGCTTCTCGGCCCGGCATGAATCCCACTTGCTCTGGTCCGATTACTTGGGAAAGGAGTGGCTTCAGTCTGTTTGCTAGTATCTTCGCTAGGAGCTTAATGTCTACGTTCAGTAACGAGATTGGTCTAAAGTTTGCGCATTCTGTGTGGTCTTTGTCTGGTTTTGGTATTATGGCGATATGTGCTGTGAGTAAGGATGCCGAATCGTGGTTGTTTTTGGCTAGATAGTTTAGTGCTTTAATTAGGGGGGTTGATAATAATTGTATATAAGTTTTGTAATATTGCGACGTGAATCCGTCAGGGCCTGGGCTTTTGCTCTCTTTTAATGATTTAACGGCTTCTTGTATTTCTGCTGAAGTTATCGGGGCCTCTAAAGGTCCTATGTCTTCCTCCCGTATGGATGGTAGTTTACTGTCTCTCAGGAATTCTTTAATAGTTACTTCTCTGGTGGTCGTGGTGTTGGCAGGTTTGTGTTGTGGAGGGAGGTTGTATAGCTTTGAATAGAAGTCGTGGAAAAGTGTTGCTATACGCTCTGGGTCGTGTTCGAGATTCCCTTGTTTATTTCTAATGGCTTGCACGCAATTCGAGGCCGCTGTTTCTTTTAATGCTCTAGAAAGGTACTTGCCGCTTTTGTCGCCGTGTTCATAAAAAATGTTTTTCTTAAATAGGAGTGCTTTTTGTGTCTGTAGATTAAGTAGTTGGGTCAGGGCTTTTCTTTTGTCAGCAAGTTCCTCTTCTACCTGGGATGATAAGTTTTTCTTATGTTGCAGTTCTAATTGTGCTATTTTGTTGGAAAGTGAGGTGACTTCTTTGTCCCTTTCTTTTTTCCGTATCGCCCCCCATTTGATAAGGTCTCCCCTGATAACTGTCTTATGTGCTTCCCAGTTGTTTAGCGGGTTTGTGTCTGAGTCAATGTTCATTTCAAAGTAGGTTTTTATGGAGGAGTGAATGTGGTCTTGTATCGTTTGATCTGTCAGCAAAGCCGCATTCAGTCTCCTGTTAAAATTGGTGCTTCTGGGTAACCCGAAATTGACTGAGAGTGCTACTGGGGCGTGATCTGAAAGGGAGATGATGCCTATTTCTGCCCTGGTTAATTTGGGCAGATCTCGTTGTGTAATAAATATTAAGTCCAGCCTCGAGTACCTTTTGTGAGGGGCTGAGTAATAGGAGAAGTCTTTTTCTGTAGGGTGTAGTGTTCTCCAAGAATCTACCAGGGATAGTGATTGTAGTTGGGCTTTAAGTTTTTTTAAGATTCTGTAGGTAACGTGGGTATGGCCTGTGGAGGTGTCTCGTAAGGGGCAAAGTGGGACATTGAAGTCACCCCCTAGGATTATACAGCCTTCCGCAAAGTTTTTCAACTGTGTGATGATCGTCCTGCAAAAGGTTGTGTGGTTTTTGTTTGGAAAGTACACGTTAGCTAGTGTAACAGGAGTGCCCTCCCATGTGCCTTTCAGGAAGAGATATCTTCCGTCTTTCCCGCGTCGCTTTTGATTTTTTTTTAAATGTTTTCTTTTTCCCAGGCGCAAGTCTTTTTTTCACGTCGCGATTCACAAAACGTCGGCGCATCGTAATTTTGCGCAAAGCACGTGGGGAAATTTGCGTCGGGAGCATGCGCAGTACGTCCGGCGCGGGAGCGCGCCTAATTTAAATGGTACCCGCCCCATTTGAATTGGCCCGCCTTGCGCCGGACGGATTTACGACACACCGCCGCAAATTTTCAGGTAAGTGCTTTGTGGATCGGGCACTTAGACAGAAAATTTGCGGCAGTGTAACGTAAATCGGTTACGTTCCGCTGCGCCCGGGCTACGTGAATCTGGCCCCTTATTTTTTACCACTACTATTCCTTTATATTGGCTTTTGAAATTTACAATAGCAGCAATTTAGAATTTGGATGAAAGGTTTAGCTTTGGGAAACACTTTTTGAGAGCTAAAAAGTGCATTTTATATACAACTGTATAGATCAGAGCAACATGAGGGACAAATGAGAAGGAATGAGGGACAGAGGGACATTGCTCCTGTAGCACCCTCTACCATAGGTAGGTGCAAGAGGTGAGTTTTTTTGGTGATAGCTTCCAGGCAGGTGAATTAAGGCAGGCCTATGCTGCATGCTGGGCCTGTTTGTTTTGAGGGGCAGGGAGTGGTTAGTGTAGCAGTGGGTGTGACCACCTGTCCTTTAGTTCTGGGCGCATCCCCTGCTTCCAGGGAGAATGTTCTGGAAGAGGGGTGGGGCTGGGAACTTGAGTGACAGAGTTCATGTGAGGAGCCCTGACCAATCCCCCAACTAGGATTGGCAGGGGGCAGACCTCATACTTAAACTCAGGTCCAGCCCACTGGAGGGTAGATGTTGTCTGGGTGAATTGAAAAATGGAGTGTTAGACTGCAGCAGGAGGCCCACCCCCATCTGGGGGGGTGCCGGCCTCGGCGGAGGAGCTCGGGAGCTGGGAGGGAGCCTCTACTTACACGGTATTGGAGAGGTGTCCTGAAACAGAGGAGCTGGAGAAGCAGTCGGTACACACGGTCCGGGCAAATTCTTCATGAAGGACTCAGGGCAGGAGAAGTTCAATGAGTGAGACACAGTGTATATCTGGAAGAGGCATGCCAGGGGAGCTGGGTGCAAGACAAGAGGAGAGACTGTGGGGTTCTGTGACAACTCAATGTGGCCTGAGGACTCAGGATTTGCAAGTCGGGTTGGCTGGGATCAGTAGTCCGCCATCCATTTAATGCTGCTAAATAACTAGGCCATCAAGAAGGGGTAGTGCAGGCCCCTGGCCTACTAGGATTCAGCAAATTCAGCAACCACCAGGGATTATTCAGAGTGATCCCTGGTGCAGTCCAAGATGATGGGGCGGAAAGACTAACATTGTGATAAAGAAGTTTGTACAGGAGGAGAAAGAGTCCTGGGAGTAACAGTCTGCAGGGGTTGTGCAGAGGAGAAAGTAAAGGGAGACTGTCAAAGTCCATCATTTATTTTTCTATGCGCTCTGAGGTATGCAAAGCGCAACAGATATAACAATTCTTTAAGTGAATATGGCAAAGTGATCTGTTCTATGGGCATCCCATACCCTTTCCCCAACCCCGTACACATGATCGGACCTTTGTCCCACCAAACTCACATCGGAATTCTGATAGAATTCCATCGGAGTAAAAGAGAACATGTTCTCTATCTAAACTCTGATGGAATTCATCGGAATTACTCCAATGGGGCATACACATGGTCGGAATTTCCGATGGAAACAGGCTGTCAGTCTTTTTCCATAGGAAATTCTGATCGTGTGTAAGGGGCTTAAAACCTCGGATTGTGAGCATAATTTGTTCCGGAAGCATGCTTGTAATCCAAAGCACTTGTACAGGGTGGGCCATTTATATGGATACACCGTAATAAAATGGGAATGGTTGGTGATATTAACTTTCTGTTTGTGGCACATTAGTATATGTGAGGCGGGAAACTTTTCAAGATGGGTGGTGACCATGGCGGCCATTTTGAATCCAACTTTTGTTTTTTCAATAGGAAGAGGGTCAAGTGACACATCAAACTTAATGGGAATCTCACAAGAAAAACAATGGTGTGCTTGGTTTTAACGTAAATTTATTCTTTCATGAGTTATTTACAAGTTTCTCTTTGATTAAAGCCATTGACATGTCCCAGAGGTTAACACGTGCGGAGCGGATAGAAATTGTGTTGATGTCTGGTGAATGCAGTAACCGGGTCATTGCAGCAGATTTCAATGCAAGACAGCCTACGAGACCACCCATCTCCCATGCTACAGTTAGCAAACTGCTTGCTAAGTTTCGTGAAACTGGTTCAGTGTTGGATTTGCCAAAATGTGGACGCATGAAGTCTGTCACTAATGAAGAAACATCAGTGGCTGTCCTAGCTTCATTCAGTAAGAGCCCACAGCGTAGCACTCGCCGCATGTCACTGGAGAGCACATTGAACACATTTTATACGTGGTCAGAAACTTGTAAATAACTCATGAAAGAATAAAGTTACGTAAAAACCAAGTACACCATTGTTTTTCTTGTGAAATTCCCAATAAGTTTGATGTGTCACATGACCCTCTTCCTATTGAAAAAACAAAAGTTGGATTCAAAATGGCCGACTTCAAAATGGCCGCCATGGTCATCACCCATCTTGAAAAGTTTCCCCCCTCACATATACTAATGTGCCACAAACAGGAAGTTAATATCACCAACCATTCCCATTTTATTAAGGTGTATCCATATAAATGGCCCCCAAAAAGATTATAGCGATGTGATAGGTTGTTTAACCATAAAATGTCCATCCACAAATGGAAGACAATGATAAGATGAGTAATTTAATTAGACATAAAATCCTGGTGGTTCCTACCACATCCCAAATATAGAAGTGAGAAAAGGAAATGCCCCAAGGGATGGTGCAGGCAAGAAGCCAGTACAGGATATCGATGAAAACGTAGAAAAAGGTATACAAAGTATATACATTTTATTAATACAAAATGGTGTAAATATTAAAAACAATCATGAAAGAATATGATTCAGAAGCATACAGCTGCTAAATTGTTGCGGTACATATTAAATACAAAGTATAGACTATGGTGGCAACAAAAAAGCCTACAAGTTTCGGAAAAACATAACAGGCATTCAATTCCTATTATTTTGGGTGTATTTCCTTCTTCAGGGGTTGAGAAAGCTTGCTGATACATTTCTATGGGAAAAATGGAGTATATATATATATATATATATATATATATATATAGTTACATAGTTAGCAGGGCTGGTGCAAGGATTTTTGACACCCTAGGCGAAACCTAATTTTGCCGCCCCCCTTGGCTCCACCCCTGACCCCACCCCCTTTTCCCTGCCCATGTACATCCCACCTTTTTAATGACCGCTACTATTTTGCATGCAATACTTTGCTTGACCAGGTAATTGTGGAAATTTTACAATTTTGCCCCCAAACCAGCTTTTTTATCAAATAATTCAAAACAATAAACCATAAAAAGGTAGATTTTATTTGTAAACATTTTCTCACTTGCAAAATATAACATAGCAGTATTGCGCATGTATCAACTGGCAACAAGACTCACAAGAATAAGATAGATAAATAACATTATAGAAACATACCATTATAAAATAAACACTACGAGACAGGAGAGATATTATAACATTCCAATATCTCTAACGTCTCTCAATAAATTTGGTACAATGTAAAAATAAACTAAAGTAAAGTGCAAATTATAAATTAAATTATAGTGCATAAGAACTTATAACATTTGTAAACCTAAAAACAATAATGAAAGTGCCAATCTTTGAACTCTGTGCTCTTCGAGCATCTTTTAACTAAGGCTATTGGGTCTACAAAAAATTGACTTTTCTTGCTTTAGCATTAGCAAACTCCTTCAACAATATTTCAAAGTCAATCTCTTAAGCAATGCCATTCTCAATGGACAGAGTGGCAAGACCCACCAGCCTTTCTTGCGACATTGATGAACGCAGGTAATTTTTAATGATTTTTAATTTTGAGAAGCTTCTTTCACCCGAAGCCACTGTGATGGGGAGTGTCAACAGAATGCGAAGTGCTATAGCTACATTTGGAGCAAAACCATTCTTGACTGCGTAGCCCAGAACATCAATTGGTTTCATGCCTGGTGATACAACAGGAGCCAAGACAATTAGCTCTTCACACAGCTGCGCTCCATCAATATCTTCATCCTTGGTCTTTACATCAGTTAAGACCTCTTGTAACTCCATACAGCTCTTCAAGATTTGCTCCCTATTCACGTCTTTAAGTTTCCTGATGTCATACAAAAACTGAAAATAGTTGCTATGGCCTTTAAGCTGTTCAAATCTCTCCTCAACAGATTTGATTACAACATCCAAGATAGTGTAGAAACAATCAACTTTAAACCGTTTTTGGGGATCTTGGATAGGATCATCTTGTCCCTCATAGGGAAAAAGACTTTTCTTTTTTCTCTGCACTGTAGAAGGGAACACAGGTTCAATTTCCATTTCCAGTGCCATTGTTTGTGCTTCTGTGAGTAACTCCTCAAATCCATTATCAGACCGATACGTTTTTAAGTAGGTTTTGCTGGATTCCAAAAGCTCCACAACATCTGGCAAGTAAATTGTTTGACTTTGAAGAAGTTTGCTCACTTCATTAATACTACTTAATATGTTATACCATATTACCGTCAAACACAAAAATGTAAAGCTGTTCAGCTCTTTTGCCAATGAAGCAGCCTCGGTTCTTGCAAGAATAGCAAATGTTGGGTCTTCTTCAATTGCCATCAGTGTGTCATATATTTCAACTATTTGAAATCTGAAAGGACGAATGGCATCAATTCTACTTGACCATCTTGTAGTTGATAGTGGCTTCACCGTCAGCCTACTGATGTGCTTCTTTAAGATGTCCCACCGATTTGTTGAGCCAGACAAAAAAACATATATTTTCTGCAAAGTACCAAAAAATGAACTGGCTTCCCTACAACACATGCAGCATCATTTACAACAAGGTTTAAGGAATGAGCACTGCAAGGAATATAGAATGCCCGTGAATTCAAATCCTTGATTCTCTTCTGAACACCAGAGTGCTTCCCTTTCATGTTGGACCCATTGTCATACGCTTGGCCTCTCATATCACTTAATGGTATGTTCAGTTTCTCAAGCTCTGCCAGAATCCATTCAGTCAACATTTCTCCAGTTGAACTATGAACTGGGACGAATCCAAGAAACCTTTCTTCGATTTTCACTTCAGGGCTTGCTGTTATTGAGTCCCCCTGTGTGATTGACACAAACCTTACAATGACGGTCATCTGTTCCACAAGAGCAACATCTGGGGTGCAGTCAAGTATGATGGAATAGTACTTGGCATTTTTTAATAGGAGAAGAATCCTTCTGATTATTTCTTTAGAAATAAGGCCAATCAATTCATTTTGTATATCCTTTCCCAGGTAGTGGCAATGAATTTCTGAATTTGTAATTTTTTGAAGGTGGTTTTGCATCACTGTATCAAATGTGGCCAGCATTTCCACAAGTTGCAAATAATTTCCATTGTTTGCACTGTAAAGTGTGTCATTGCTTCCTCTGAAACCCAAGCACTGCCTACCAAGATATTGGATGATGGCTACAAGGCGCTGGAGAACACTTTGCCAGTGCTGAGTTTCGGTTGTTAATAACCTCTGGTAAGCCTGGTCAATGGTTTTTCCTGATCCAAGCCTCAGCAATAGCTCATTCCACCTTCCCACAGAAGCAAGATGATATGCAGACTGTTCGTGCGCTGTCAAAATATGCGATATATTTTTCCAGTCATTGACACCTCCAGCAATCAGACTTGTTTCTTTGTTTGCAAACAGTTTGCAACAAAAGCAAAACACTTTGTTGAGCTTGGTAGAGTAGATTAGCCAATGTCTTGTCTGCACTTCTCCATTTCCAAGGCGGCGTTTGTAATGGACTGCTGTAAAACGTCTATTAGATGCATCCCTGGGACATGCAAACCGTTTGTTTGGTTTTGCTGGGCCTTTCATTACGATGGTATCCCGACATGATGTAGTGATGACATCTGGCCAATTCGGTGGATCAGAGAAATCCAGTGGTAATGAAGTGATCTCTAGTAGTGTTGGCGATATTGGAGAGGTCTCTTCTTCAGTATCTGTGTCACTGTTCTCTTCAACAGATTGCTCACTAATAGTTGTCAATGCTGAAGCACCCACTGTCATGGTTGTTGAAGGTCCTTCACCGCTATCCATATGCACAGGATTGTCTTCAACTTCACAAACTGGTTCTGGTTCATCATCCTGAGCTTGTGTGGATTTCTGTTCCTGGTCAGCACTGAAGAATTTTTTTAACGATCCAGCCATTTTTTGGGCCTCTTCTTCTCTGATTTTTCTTTTCCTTTTGAAAGCCGCACCCGACAACTTCTTGCGTGTAGGTCCAGACATTGTATAATGTGAATCAATCCACTGCAGAAATAAACTAATAATTAACCCCTGAATGACAAATTGGGTTTTGGTTTTGGCTCTTGTCTAGGACAAGAGCCATTTAAATGGTTTTCACTAGTGGTGCAAAGGATCGTCATTGATCCGTACCAAAAGATATTGATCCAAACCGAACACACGTGATCCGCAGATTGATTTCTGAAATAAAAAGTTGTGCGCATGTTCAATCCACACACAGCGTGGTCATAGCGAGCGGATGAACGGAGGAGCTTGAACACCCTGCGTAATTTAAATCCCCTGTATGGGAGCATTTTGGCTTCCCTGTCAAATAGAATGGTGAAGGAAAGAGGTTAGTGGATAAAACCATGATGGTGTTTGGTCACTGTGGCACAAGAAAGCCATATGACAGTGGAAACGCATTAAGCATGGCCACGCATTTGAAGCGACAGCACCCCGGTGTTTCACCGACAGGAGTGAAAACGAAAGCTGCTTATCACTGCAGAATTTAAGCAACCCCTTGTTGCACAATCAGGCCGGGCTAAAGCCATCATAAACGCTATCGGTGTTTATAGGTGCAGACATGAGGCCATATTCGGTTGTGCAAAACAAGGGCTTTAAACACATGCTGAAAGTGCTTGAGCCACGTTACGACTTTTTTTTTTTTTGCTGATCCGAAAAATGATCCGATCCGTGACACGATCCGAACCGTACGTTTTTTGATCCGTTGCACCCCTAGTTTTCACAGTGACCACATGACTTAAAGCCAAAAATATTGGTTGATCCTAGTCTGTCTATCTTCCTAGACAAATAAAGCCCTCTTATCCACCTAAACGAATTTGGGGGCATATGGCTGAGGCTTGTCCAATACTCTTTGCAATCTTGGACAGCCCGATTGGGGGAACCGTTTTGAGGGTGGAAGTTAAAGTGGAACTTTAGTCAGAAAATTAAGATCTCCTCAATCACTTTGGGCTGGCCCAATTTGCAGGTATAGCTATGTAAGACATTAAAAATAGGTGTCTTTATTGTGTACAATCCAGTAATGTACTGTCTCTCCCACTCTGCACATGCTCAGTTGCTCAAAATTTTAGGCATCTTTACAAACTGAAGTATTTGCAGAGGCCTGCCGACAGCCTTGAAGCAGAATTAAACCCTCCTATATTTTACAGCCAAGGAAGCTGCTTCTGTTTAATCTGCAACTGCCATGGTGCTGCACATGTGATCAGTAATGACACCAGCCATATAATGCTTTGACAGTTTGGTTGAGGAATTAAGCAAATGTGACATTTAGCAATCCCAACATTCCAGGAATATACGTTTTTTTTGTTTAACCATTAAATCGATGGGTTTAGTTCCACTTTATGATTTACATCTGCTCAGGGGTTCTGGGCTTCAACAAAATGGCAGCCTCTGGCAAGAAGAAACAGGAGCAATGCTGGATGCAGTTTACAGCAAAAACTGATTTTGGTAGCATAATTACTAATGTGAAATGTGTGTTCATTGCTAAAGAACATTATTTTTTAAAGCGGTTGTTTACCCGCAGAACATTTTTTTTTTTACACCTGCAAGGGAAAAGCCATAATGAGCTAGTATGCACCGCATACTAGCTCACTATGAAATACTTACCTTGGATGGAGGAAAGTAGAACTTACCTGGTCCACGCTGAGCGAGATGTCATCTTGCTCCAGCGTGTCTTCCGGGTATCGCCGCTCCAGCGCTGCGATTGGCTGGATCGGCGATGAAGAATTGAAATCCACACTTAAATATGGACTATTAATTATGGTTTAGCATTTATTATTTTGTAATCTAGCACCGTATGATATATGGATCATTGTTTACATTTATGATATATTTGGCACATTTCACCAGCACTTTATTGCATGCAGTTTACAGCCAACCTATCCGCATTTAAATATGAACTATTAATTATGGTTTAGCAATTTATTTTCTAATCTAGCACCGTATGATATATGGATCATTGTTTGCATTTATGATATTAGTATCCATACACCCTTATATATTTATGCACCTTTAATCGTTTTGCATTTATATCTTTAGCATATTATTTATTTGATTTTCACTGCCCCCATATTTAACACATTGCACTTTCACTTGCGTAAGCAGGCATCTTTGACTGTAAGGGATGCCCATCAAATTCCATCTCACCAGTGCCCATCAAATGCAGCCTCCTCTCTGCCCATCAAATACAGTCAAATACAGTCTCAGCTCTGTCCATTAAATACAGCCTCACCAGCGCCCATCAAATGCCTTCTCACCTGTGCCCATGAAATGCCATCTCAACAGTGCTCAACAAATACAGTCTCACCCAAAGTTCAACAAAATCCAGACGCCTGGTCGCAATTGCGACTGGATTTAGCGACCTGGCGCCCGGGGAAGGAAGCTTAGGCCTGCAGAAGGCCGCAAACATTATATATATATTTTTATTCTAACTCCCTAGAGAATAAAATGGCGACCGTTGCAATACTTTCTGTCACACAGTATTTGCGAAAAGTGCACTTTTTTGGGCAAAATACACTTTTTTTAATTAAAAAATAAAACAGGAAGGTTAGCCCAATTTTTTTTTATATTGTGAAAGATAATGTTACGCCGAGTAAATTGATACCCAACATGTCACACTTTAAAATTGCGTCCGCTCGTGGAATGGCGACAAACTCTTAGGCCCCATACACACGGGAGGATTTATCCGCGGATACGGTCCAGCGGACCGTTTCCACGGATAAATCCTCTCGAGGATTTCCGCGGATTTCTATGCGATGGAGTGTACTCACCATCGCATTGAAATCCGCGCCGAAATCCTCTGGCGATGACGTGTCGCGCCGTCGCCGCGATTATGACGCGGCGACGTGCGCGACGCTGTCATATAAGGAATTCCACGCATGCGTCGAATCATTACGACGCATGCGGGGGATCCCTTCGGACGAATGGATCCGGTGAGTCTGTACAGACCAGCGGATCCATCCGTTGGGATGGATTCCAGCAGATGGATTTGTTGGCATGTCAGCAAATATTTGATCTGCTGGAATCCATCCCAGGCGAGATATATCCGCGGAAACAGATCCGCTGGAGTGTACACACCATAGGATCTATCCGCTGAAACCCATTTGCTGGGATTTTTCAGCGGATGGATTCTATCGTGTGTATGGGGCCTATCCCTTTAAAATCTCCAAAGGCGACGTTTAAAAAATTCTACAGGTTGCATGTTTTGAGTTACAGAGGAGGTCTAGGACTAGAATTATTGCTCTCGCTTTACCGATCGCGGCGATACCTCACATGTGTGGTTTGAACACCGTTTACATATGCGGGCGCTGCTCACGTATGCGTTCGCTTCTGCGTGCAAACTCGGTGGGACGGGCGCGTTTTCTGGCTCCTAACTTTTTTAGCCGGCTCCTAGATTCCAAGCAAATTTGTCAAACCCTGGTCTCACCTATGCCCATCAAATACAGCCTTACCCACGCCCCATCAAATTCCATTCCTATGCCCATCAAATGCCATCTCACCAGCACCCATCAAATACAGCCTTACCTGTGCCCATCAAATATAACTTCACCTGTGCCCATCAAATGCCATATCACCCGTGCCCATCAAATACAGTCTCGCCCGCGCCCATCAAATACAGTCTCACCCATGCCCATCAAATAGTCTCAATTGTGCCCATCAAATACAGCTTCACCCACGTCCATCAAATTCCATCTCACCTGTGCCCATCAAATGCCATCTCAGCCGAGCCCATGAAATACAGCCTTACCCGCACCCATCAAATTCCACCTCACCTGTGCCCATTAAATACAGTCTCACCTATGCCCATCAAATACAGTCTCACCTGCGCCCATCAAATACAGTCTTACCCACGCCAATCACATACAGCCTCACCTGCGTCCATCAAATTCCATCTCACCCATCAAATATAGTCTCACCCACGTCCATCAAATACAGCCTCACCCACGCCCATCAAATACAATCTCACCTGCTCCTATCAAATACAGCCACACCCGCGTCCATCAAATACAGCCACACCCGCGTCCATCAAATACAGCCACACCCGCGTCCATCAAATACAGCCACACCCGCGTCCATCAAATACAGCCACACCGCGTCCATCAAATACAGCCACACCCGCGTCCATCAAATACAGCCACACCCGCGTCCATCAAATACAGCCACACCGCGTCCATCAAATACAGCCACACCCGCGTCCATCAAATACAGCCACACCCGCGTCCATCAAATACAGCCACACCGCATCCATCAAATACAGCCACACCCATCAAATACAGCCACACCTTGCCCATCAAATACAGCCACACCGCGTCCATCAAATACAGCCACACCCATCAAATACAGCCACACCGCGCCCATCAAATACAGCCACACCCGCGTCCATCAAATACAGCCACACCCGCGTCCATCAAATACAGCCACACCCGCGTCCATCAAATACAGCCACACCCGCGTCCATCAAATACAGCCACACCGCGTCCATCAAATACAGCCACACCCGCGCCCATCAAATACAGCCACACCCGCGTCCATCAAATACAGCCACACCCACGTCCATCAAATACAGCCACACCGCGTCCATCAAATACAGCCACGCCCATCAAATACAGCCACACCGCGCCCATCAAATACAGCCACACCCGCGTCCATCAAATACAGCCACACCGCGTCCATCAAATACAGCCACACCCGCGTCCATCAAATACAGCCACACCCGCGTCCATCAAATACAGCCACACCGCGTCCATCAAATACAGCCACACCGCGTCCATCAAATACAGCCACACCCGCGCCCATCAAATACAGCCACACCGCGTCCATCAAATACAGCCACACCGCGTCCATCAAATACAGCCACACCCGCGCCCATCAAATACAGCCACACCGCGTCCATCAAATACAGCCACACCCATCAAATACAGCCACACCGCGTCCATCAAATACAGCCACACCGCGTCCATCAAATACAGCCACACCCGCGTCCATCAAATACAGCCACACCCGCGTCCATCAAATACAGCCACACCCGCGCCCATCAAATACAGCCACACCGCGTCCATCAAATACAGCCACACCCGCGTCCATCAAATACAGCCACACCCGCGCCCATCAAATACAGCCACACCCGCGTCCATCAAATACAGCCACACCCGCGTCCATCAAATACAGCCACACCCGCGCCCATCAAATACAGCCACACCGCGTCCATCAAATACAGCCACACCCGCGTCCATCAAATACAGCCACACCGCGTCCATCAAATACAGCCACACTTGCGTCCATCAAATACAGCCACACCCGCGTCCATCAAATACAGCCACAGCGCGCCCATCAAATACAGCCACACCCGCGTCCATCAAATACAGCCACACCGCGTCCGATCAATCACATCAGTGCCAATTAATGCAAATCAAGCTCTGGGGGGGGGGAGGGGGCAGATATTTTAATATACACATACATTTAAAAAAAAATATTGTTACCACATACACAAAAGTTTACTCACCACACCAACTTGAATGGTGAACTCTGTGGTGGCTACCTGCCCTCCCTCACACCACCTCTGCTGTTGTACAGTGGCACGGTACCTCTTCAATGCTCCACCTGTCCCCCCAAAGCCCGGGAGCCGCTAGTACCCATAATGCATCGCGCAGCATCAGGCTCCACATACTGTGACTGACAGGACTCAGGAGAGAGGAGAGGGGGGGGTGCCGGGGGGGCGCTGTGCTGCGGACGGTACACCTCCTCCTGTCACACACAGACTGTCAGTCATTGTGGACAGAGAGAGAGCTGAGAAGGGAGGGGCTGCTGCTGCCTCATGTGAGTCGGCTCTTTCTGCTGAAAAGGAGGATCATTGCTGGACACGGATGGACCTTTGGTGACACATCACATGAAACAGCGGAGGGCGCCCAGGCTGGGGGGGGGGACCTATCTATGCCACTTGTGATACACGCTGATGTCACTCAGAGCAGAGAACTGGAGCCGCCCGGGGCGGGGGGGGGGTGTGTCTGCCTAGCGGCGCTGCTTGTCAGGGCTGAGGACGCTGCCGCCTACCAGCATTTTGTGGAGGACAGTGCGGGAGTAATAGCGGTCGGGCGCCTCTAGGCGACAGTGCGCTCTAGGCGGTCGCCTAATCCGCCTAGTGGTAGCGCCGGCCCTGATAGTTAGTCAGGTTGAAAAAAGACACAAGTCCATCCAGTTCAACCACAAAAAAATAAAAAAACAAAATAAAAAACACAGTAAAATCCTATACACCCAACTCCATACCCACAGTTGATCCAGAGGAAGGCAAAAAACCCCAGCAGAGCATGATCCAATTTGCTACAGCAGGGGAAAAAATTCCTTCCTGATCCTCCGAGAGGCAATCGGATTTACCCTGGATCAACTTTGCCTACAAATCTTAGTACTCAGTTATATTCTGTACATTTAGGAAAGAATCCAGGCCTTTCTTAAAGCAATCAACTGAGCTGGCCAGAACCACCTCTGGAGGGAGTCTGTTCCACATTTTCACAGCTCTTACTGTGAAAAAACCTTTCCGTATTTGGAGGTGAAATCTCTTTTCCTCTAGACGTAAAGAGTGCCCCCTTGTCCTCAGTGTTGACCGTAAAGTGAATAACTCAACACCAAGTTCACTGTATGGACCTCTTATATATTTGTACATGTTGATCATATCCCCCCTTATTCTCCTCTTCTCAAGAGTGAATAAATTCAGTTCCTCTAATCTTTCCTCATAGCTGAGCTCCTCCATGCCACTTATCAGTTTGGTTGCCCTTCTCTGCACTTTCTCCAGTTCTCCGATGTCCTTTTTGAGAACTGGTGCCCAAAACTGAACTGCATATTCCAGATGAGGTCTTACTAATGATTTGTACAGGGGCAAAATTATATCTCTGTCTCTGGAGTCCATTCCTCTCTTAATACAAGAAAGGACTTTGCTCGCTTTGGAAACCGCAGCTTGGCATTGCATGCCATTATTGAGCTTATGATCAACTAAAACCCCCAGATCCTTCTCCACTACAGATCCCCCCAGTTGTACTCCCCCTAGTATGTATGATGCATGCATATTCTTAGCCCCCAAGTGCATAACTTTACATTTATCTACATTAAACCTCATCTGCCACTTAGTCGCCCAATTAGACAGAGCATTGAGGTCGGCTTGTAAATTGGAGACATCCTGCAAGGACGTTATTCCACTGCATAGCTTGGTGTCATCTGCAAAGACAGAAATGTTACTTTTGATCTCAGACCCAATATCATTTATAAATATATTGAAAAGTAAGGGTCCCAGCACTGAACCTTGGGGTACATCAGTTATAACCTTGGACCATTCAGAGTAAGAATCATTAACCACGACTCTCTGAATTCTGTCTTTCAGCCAGTTTTCTATCCATTTACAAACTGATATATCCAATCCTGTAGACCTTACCTTACACATGAGCCGTGTGTGCAGAACTGTATCGAACAATTTTGCAAAATCCAAATATATCACGTCCACAGCCACTCCTCTGTCCAGGGTTTTACTTACCTCTTCATAAAAGGAAATCAGGTTTGTCTGACAACTTCTGTCTTTCATGAATCCATGTTGTCTGCTGCTTAAATAGTTTTTTTTCCAGCAAGAACTCATCCATGTGGTCTTTTATTAAACGTTCCAGTATCTTCCCAACTATAGAAGTTAAACTAACAGGTCTATAGTTACTTGGTAAAGACTTTGTTCCCTTTTTAAATATGGGCACCACATTGGCCCTGTGCCAATCCAGTGGTACTATTCCTGTCTTTAATGAGTCCCTAAATATTAGATACAGTGGCTTTGAAATGACAGAGCTCAACTCACCTAGGATCCGTGGATGGATGCCATCAGGTCCAGGTGCTTTATCCACCTTTATTCTGTCTAAATATTTCTGGACCATATCACTTTTGAGCCATTGTGGATTTGAGGCTGTGTCACTCCCACCCCCATTTTGGACATGAGCTCCCCCATGCTCTATTGTATACACAGAGCTGAAGAAAACATTTAATAAATTTGCCTTCTCTTTGTCCCCAGTCACCCACTCTAGATTATTTTGTAAGGGGCCTACATGCTCAGACTTCACCTTTTTACTATTAATATATTTAAAGAATTTTTTGGGGTTTGTCCTACTATCTTTTGCAATCTGTCGTTCGTTTTGAATTTTTGCATCCTTGATTTCCTTTTTGCATATCCTGTTATATTCTTTGTAACATTTAAACAACACTAGTGTTCCTTCATTTTTATATTTTTTAAAAGCTACTTTCTTATTGTTTATAGCTTTTTTAACTTTGACCGTGAGCCACATAGGTTTTATTTTTAGCCTTTTAAACGTATTGCCCATGGGAACATACTTTATTATCACCGTCCCAGACCTTGCAGCCCTTTCCATCTGTGCAAGGAGCTGAGTCTCCACCTCCTCATTAACATTGGGTGGTTTATAACAAACTCCAATGATTAATTTTGAACTACGCACATCTGTATGCAGTTCCACCCATAATGCTTCAGGTTCATCACACTCTCCATCAACCAGGTTCTCTTTCACGCTTGCTTTGAGGTCACTTCTCACATAGAGACAGACCCCTCCACCTTTCCTTTTTACCCTGTCTTTCCGAAAGAGAGCATAGCCAGGAATATTAATAGCCCAGTCATGTGAGGATTGAAGCCAAGTTTCAGCAATACCGATTACATCATAGCTCTCCTCATGCACCAGAGCTTCCAGCTCACCTGTTTTGCTTGGCAGACTTCTGGCAATATATATATATATGTAAATGAACCAAAAAGGTAAAACAGGAAGTATAAATTTTGACTGATAGATCACATAGTCTCAGATGGATATAACACAAAGTATACTCACAAATCATATGTTCATTAAAGGTTAAATGGTGCAAAGCATTGTTGCAGATGGATGGTGTTACATAGTAGCACTGCCAGAAGGTCAACAGATATTCGCTCATCAGCACAGTTAATCATTCTCCAGACTGGTCATGGATAACAGCCAGAACCTCACCCTCGACAAACAGCAGCAAGTCAGGGCTCACGAGAATCAAAATGAGCGAGCGAACAGGGACCTAGAAAACAGAAACAAAGTACACTAAGAAAGTGCTGGAAAAAATCAAATAAAAAACAAAGGTGGTGGGTGGCCAGGGTATAATGATGCTAAAAGGTCAAATATAGGGTCCTGAACAGAACCCCAACCATTAGAGGCTACCGGAGGTACCCCAGCAACAAACAGGAATGGGTGCTGTAGCAGCATTTACAGGAACAGTTAGTACAATAAGAATCTCATCTTCTCAGAATAGCACAAATGTTACAAAAACGTGTAATGCAAAGAGGCTCGTATATTTATAGATTTATATAGGCCTCTTATGATGTCACAGTCCCAGCATGCTCTGGGTGGTGACATCACCACCCGGAGCATTCAACACCGGAAGAAAAGAAGAGGGAAAAAGAAGGCGACGAGGAAGAAGACAACGGAGGAACCCCGGGCTGGCCGCTGCCGCTAGTAAAAGAGCTACAAAGAAGAAAGCAGCGGCGGTGCAGCCTGGCAGAAGGCACCGGAGAGCGGGAGAAGAACCGGGGAGCGCAGAGAGCAGAAGAAGAGAGCAGAGAAGAAAGAAGAAGACACCCGAAGTCAGAAGAAGACCCCGGGAGAGCGTAGAAGTCAGAAGAAGACCCCGGGAGAGCGTAGAAGTCGGAAGAAGACCCCCGGAGCTGACTAATAAAATATTTTAAAAACCTGTGTAGTGTGTTTATTTTTTTTACACTTTTCCTCCCGGTGAATGGGTAGGGGTACGATGTACCCCATACTCATTCACCTAGGATAGGGGGCCGGTATCTGGGGGCCCCCTTGTTAAAGGGGGCTCCCAGATTCCGATAAGCCCCCCGCCTGCAGACCCCGACAACCAACGGCCAGTGTTGTCGGGAAGAGGCCCTGTCCTCATCAACATGGGGGCAGGGTGCTTTGGGGTGGGGGGGCCGCAGGGCGCCCCCCTGCCCCAGAGCACCTACCTCCCCATGTTGAGGGCATGCGGCCTGGCAAGGTTAAGGAGTGGGGCGCTCGCTCGCCCCCACCCCCTTTCCTGACTGGCCGGGCTGCTGCTCGATACGGGTCTGGTATGGATTTTGGGCGTAGAGGGTTCCCCTTTAAATCCGCACCAGACCCATGGGCCTGGTATGCCCTTGGAGGGGAACCCATGCCGTTTTTTTTGTTAAAATTTGGCGTGGAGTTCCCCCTTAAGATCAGAAGAGTACGAGTCGCATGCCAAAGTCGGAGCGTGCAAGACTGCAATCCGACTTTGATCCTACTTCAATGATATTCAATGGAGTGAAGTAGGATCAAAGTCGGACCAAAGTAGTACAGGGAGCATTTGCAAAGTCGCTCCGACATGTGTCGGACCAGTTAAGACGGCTCCCATAGGGAAACATTCATTTTCACACGTCATGCGACATGAGCTCCCAATGTCGGAGCGTTTGTCGGACTAGTGTGAACCCAGCCTGAGATGGTTCTACACCTTCATTTGCGTCCAGCTGTGTTTGATTATACTGATTGGACTTGATTAGGAAAGCCACACACCTGTCTATATAAGACCTTACAGCTCACAGTGCATGTCAGAGCAAATGAGAATCATGAGGTCAAAGGAACTGCCTGAAGAGCTCAGAATTGTGGCAAGGCGCAGATCTGGCCAAGGTTACAAAAACATTTCTGCAGCACTCTAGGTTCCTAAGAGCACTGTGGCCTCCATAATCCTTAAATGGAAGACGTTTGGGCCGACTAGAACCCTTCCTAGAGCTGGCTGTCCGGCCAAACTGAGCTATCAGTTGGAAAAGAGCCTTGGTGACAGAGGTAAAGAAGAACCTAAATATCACTGTGGCTGAGTTCCAGATATGCAGTCGATAGATGGGAGAAAGTTGTAGAAAGTCAACCATCACTTCAGCCCTCCACCAGTCGGGGGTTTATGGCAGAGTGGCCCGACGGAAACCTCTCCTCAGTGCAAGACACATGAAAGCCTGCATGGAGTTTGCTAAAAAACACCTGAAGGACTCCAAGATGGTGAGTAATAAGATTCTCTGGTCTGATGAGACCAAGATAGAACTTTTTGGCCTTAATTCCAAGTGGTATGTGTGGAGAAAACCAGGCACTGCTCATCACCTGTCCAATACAGTTCCAACAGTGAAGCATGGTGGTGGCAGCATCATGCTGTGGGGGTGTTTTTCAGCTGCAGGGACAGGACGACTGGTTGCAATCGAGGGAAAGATTAATGTGGCCAAGTACAGGGATATCCTGGAGAAAACCTTCTCCAGAGTGCTCAGGACCTCCGGCTGGGCCGAAGGTTTACCTTCCAACAAGACAACGACCCTAAGCACACAGCTAAAATAACAGAGGAGTGGCTTCACAACAACTCCGTGACTGTTATTGAATGGCCCGGCCAGAGTCCCGACTTAAACCCAATTGAGCATCTCTGGAGAGACCTAAAAAATGGCCACCCACCAACGTTTACCATCCAACCTGACAGAACTGTAGAGGATCTGCAAGGAGGAATGGCCGAGGATCCCCAAATCCAGGTGTGAAAAACTTGTTGCATCTTTCCCAAAAAGACTCATCAAAAGGGAGGGGCTTCTACTAAATACTGAGCAAAGGGTTTGAAAACTTAGGACCATGTGATACTTCAGTTTTTCTTTTTTAATAAATCTGCAAAAATGTCAATAATTCTGTGTTTTTCTGTCAGTATGGGGTGCTGTGTGTACATTACTGAGGAAAAAAATGAACTTAAATGATTTTGGCAAATGGCTGCACTATAACAAAGAGTGAAACATTTAAGGGGGTCTGAACTTTCCGTACCCACTGTATATATATATCTGTCTCAGTGCTCTTATTTTTCCTACAAGAATAGTATAAGAGGATGTACTGTCATCATGTGATCAGAATCTGCGCTTTCTAAAAAGTGAAAGTGAAACAAAGTTCAGACACTGTTTATTACTTCATACAGATCAGAGTCCCTCTCAGTTCTCTTGGAGTGGATCCGGCAAGGACGGAGCAATGAGGATCGGGCTGCAAATTCTGCATATAATCTTCTTTCTTCTCCTCCTGGGATCAGGTGAGTGTCACTCTTCTGTGTTTTAATGTCATTGTACCCGAGAAGGATACATCCCAGAGGATACATCCCAGAGGATACATCCCAGAGCCGTACAATGGAGGTTCTGTGACAGCAATACTACTATATGTGTCCTCCTGGGATGTCTTCAGACAGTCCTCCCCTCTATGTCCAGCAATCTATACATAAAAATGGTAAAGCATATATCAAGGCAAAATAAAAATAAAAAACAGGCGCTGATTTAAATTTAGTGGGGTCTGATCTGTTATTCGGCCCAGACTGATGTGATTGATGGCAAATGTAGCCTCTGTTCCAGCCATGGCTGTGCTGGGAGTTCCCACCATTGTTTGCCTGGGGGTGTCATTACCACTCCAGGCCAAGGGTGGCAGCAGCAGAGTCAGGGTGTATTGGGTAGGTATCCCCCTCGGCGGCGAATCAGTGGGAGTAGTCGCCCTGCTGTGCTTGCTGGGGAGGGGTACTTAAGGCATACTTGCCAACTGTCCCGTTTTTAACGGGACAGTCCCGTCAAATAGGACCTAGTCCCGGCTAATTTAGCCTGCCGGGACTTGTCCCGGTTGTAGGGGTGAAACGGATCGTCACCACGGAGCGCTCCGGAGCCTAGGAAAGTCCCCGGCTTCGGCCTAGCTCCGGAGCGGCGGCCATCTTGCTCCACCCAGTGTGCTTGCCAGAGCCCAGAGCACAGCGTGACACGCCTCCCCGCCTCAGCGTGTTGACTTCTGTAGTCAGCGCGCTAAGGCAGGGAGCCATGTCACGCTGTGCTCTGGGCTCTGGCAAGCAGTCTACGCTCTATTGCTTTTCAATGCGGCCGCCCACTTTTTTTCACCAGTGGCCTCTCTCCGAGTGCGTCTCTCCATCGGAGGAGGTCTGGGCTAGCTGACGTCTGTGATGTCACGGCCGCCGGCCCACCGCAATTGCTTCTGGGAGTTGTAGTCTGCGGCTGCGCGCACAAGCTCCCTGCTCCCGGTGGGTATAGAGAGTCTGGAGAGCAGGAGAGCAGCGCAGCAGCCTCAGGCTAAGGAGGGGAAAGTCATGTTGTACTCCAAGGTTGGTTCTTTCTGATGCTGCGGGGCTGGCCTGGGGCCTGGGCATGTTGCATTTTGCAGTCAGTGCATAGCTTTTAACAGGAAAATTTAAATGTCAGAAAATGAATTTCTTCAGCTCAGGAGATATGTAATGATAAGACTGTGGAATACAGAGAGCCTGCAAATCAACATTGCCAGTAACAAGATAAGGTTCACTGCATCAGAAGAAAAATATCTCTCCCCAAAAAATGTATCCTCCCAGCACAAACCCATTCTGCCAAAAATCTATCCTCCCAGCACAAACCTCTTCCCTCCAAAAATCTCTTCTCCCAGCTGCAGTGTTTACCCCCTCTAAATCTGTCTGCAGTGTTTACCCACTCTAAATCTGACTGCAAGCTAGCCATGGCTCATAGGCCATGACCAGCTCCCAGCAGGACCCACAGGTCCGGCAGCCAGCTCCCAGCAGGACCCAGAGGTCCGCAGCCAGCTCCCAGCAGGACCCAGAGATCCGCAGCCAGCTTCCAGCAGGATCCAAAAGCTGTAGGTCCTGCTGGGAACTGGCCACGGACCTATGGATCCTGCTGGCTACTGGAGTGGGCACTGGTAGGCTGCATTTGGTGGGCACTGCTAGGCTGCATTTGATGCATTGATATCTTTAAAATATTAATATTAGTATAATTCCTGCAGTCTCTGACCATCTCTGGTATCATGTCTGCAGTCTCTGACCATCTCTGGAATCATGTCTGCAGTCTCTGACCAACCTCGATTGTATTATGTCTGCAGGCATTGACCATCTCCTGTAGTATGTTTGCAGCCTCTGGCCATCTCCTGTAGTATGTTTGCAGTCTCTGGCCATCTCTTGTATCATGTCTGTAGTCTTTGACCATCTCCTGTATAATGTCCACAGTCTCTGACCATCTCTTTTATCATGCCTGCAGTCTCTGACCATCTCCTTGTTTCATGTCTGCAGTCTCTGACCATCTCTGGTATCATGTTTGCAGTCTCTGACCATCTCTGGAATCATGTCTGCAGTCTCTGACCATCTCTGGTAATATGTCTGCAGTCTCTGACCAACCTTGATTGTATTATGTCTGCACTGCAGGCATTGACCATCTCCTGTATTATGTTTGCAGTCTCTTACCATCTCCTGTAGTATGTTTTCAGTCTCTGTCCATCTCCTGTAGTATGTCTGCAGTCTCTGACCATCTCCTTGTTTCATGTCTGCAGTCTCTGACCATCTTTGGTATCATGTCTGCAGTCTCTGACCATCTCTGGTATCATGTCTGCAGTCTCTGACCATCTCTGGTATCATGTCTGCAGTCTCTGACCATCTCTGGTATCATCATGTCTGCAGTCTCTGACCATCTCTGGTATCATGTCTGCAGTCTCTGACCATCTCTGGTATCATGTCTGCAGTCTCTGACCATCTCCTTGTTTCATGTCTGCAGTCTCTGACCATCTCTTGTATCATGCTGCAGTCTCCCGGGAGACTTGTGGAGGAGGTTGCTATCGTCTCGTCGATTCAGGCTTACCATAGCCTCAACAGCCTGTGCTAGGCTGATAACAATGCATGGTCACCGGCCATACTTCTTCTACCAGGAAGTTCAATAGGCATTGAGGGCTGGCAGGAAGAATCCTTTTTCCTCCCTCCCCCCCCAGGCTCTATCCTCCTCCACAGAAGACTTTCTACCCCTTTTCTGGGTCGTTTTATTACCTATCCTAATACGTCCAGCAGCCCGGACATAGTCTACCCTATTTTTGTTGCTGAGAAATCCCTATGCACATTTTCTACAATATACGGATTTTGCTCTATGCTCTCATTACTATCTCTAATCACACTGGGGCAGATTCAGGTAGATCAGCGGATATTTAGATCCGCTGGATATAAGTTTTTTACGTTCCGCCGGTGCAATTTAGCGAGGCTAGTGCATGATTCAGCAAGCACTTACCTCGCAAACTGCGAGGAATCGTAACTGGATCGTAACTCCCCCCGGCGGAATGCAAATTCCGCGGCTAGGGGGAGTGTACAATTTAAATCAGGCGCGTTCCCGCGCCGATTTAACTGCGCATGCGCCGCCGTGAAAAAGTCCAGTGCGCATGCTCCAAATGACGTCGCTAGGACGTCATTGTTTGCGGCGGGTACGTCGATTGCGGCCATCGGGATTCCTGATCGCGTTACGCAAACGACGTAAAAAATTTAAAACTCGGCGCGGGAACGTCGGCCATACTTAACATTAGCTACCCCTCATATAGCAGGAGTAGCTATCCGCCGGAAAAACCCGAACGCAAACGACGTAGAAAACGAGCGACGGGCGGGCGTACGAACGTGAATCGGCGGTTTTCCTCATTTGCATATGCGACGGGTAAAAAATAGCGACGACACCTAGCGGCCGGCGGGAGTTTACAGCCTAAGATTCGACTGGTGTAAGTCACTTACACCAGTCGGAACTAAGGGAGATCTATGCGGAACTGATTCTTATGAATCAGTCGCATAGCTCCGACCGTCGGATCTCACAGATCCGACCGTCGGGTCTCACAGATACGACGGCGGATCAGGAGATCCGCCGTCGTATCTATTGCTGAATCTGGCCCACTGAGACTCCGTGAGGAAGCGCTGTGAAAAAGCGTGAAACCGGTCGAGTCGGCTAACCCAGCAAGCCATATCATCGCAGACATTCTTTGCCTGCACCTCCAATAACCATACAGGATTATCAATTATAGTTATATATTGCTTTTCTTTATCCTTGAAAGTTTCTATGCCTTTGATACATTGTAATTTTCTCACTATTCCTGTCACTGTATTTGGAGAGGCTTGCTAAGTTAGCCTATCAGATAGTTTTTGCTGCTAATGGCAACTGCAATTTTAATATGTATTATAATTTTGCGTTTTATGTCATATTAAATCCCAAAATTTTTTAGAGAAAATCTTTCTCTGTGTGAATATATTCTGACCAACCAATCGTGCCTAAAAAGTCCAAAAACTAGCCCTTAGTTATCTCCTCTATCATCTCTTGTATCATGTCTGCAGTCTCTGACCATCTCTTGTATCATGTCTGCAGTCTCTGACCATCTCCTGTATCATGTCCACAGTCTCTTACCATCTCTTTTATCTTGCCTGCAGTCTCTGACCATCTCCTTGTTTCATGTCTGCAGTCTCTGACCATCTCTGGTATCATGTCTGCAGTCTCTGACCATCTCCTTGTTTCATGTCTGCAGTCTCTGACTATCTCTGGTATCATGTCTGCAGTCTCTGACCATCTCTGGTATCATGTCTGCAGTCTCTGACCATCTCTGGTATCATGTCTGCAGTCTCTGACCTTCTCCTGTACTATGTCTGTAGTATGTCTGGGGGCTCTTTTTACCAGACTCTCTAACAGAAACCCTATCTGTGTCCATTAGAGACTCCCCTTCAGGCTCCATTAGTGTACTCTCTTCCTATAATTTGTTTATTGTTAAGAGATCATGGGAGGATCCCAGGGTAATGAAGACTCCTTAGGGGAGCATCTCTGAGTTTGAGTTGTTGCCATAGAAACGTTTGTAATGGGTAGGAGTTAGTACGATGACCACGCCCATGTGGGGGCGCCAGAAATATTTCTGCACCCAGGCGCCTGTGACCCTAGGATCGGCCCTGAGTGTGCACACGGTGTGTCATGAATGCCTGCTGGGTATGTTTGCTCCTAGTGGGCGCTCTATTATACACAATGCTAACATCCCTGTGTAGCGGGCATCTTCTACTGCCAGGGAGAACCTACACAGGGAAAGTGTACATTCTGCATTGCATTTTATATAATGTATCATTGCTGGGATTTGTAGCTCTCTGTAACTGCTGGTATTCTGCATTGCATTTTATATAATGTATTGCTGGGATTTGTTATTCCTCTCTAGCTGCTGCTGGTATTCTCCATTGCGCTGTATAATGTATTATTGCTGGGATTTGTAGTTCCTCTATAACTGGTCAGTGGTAATCTGCATTGCGCAGTATATTCATTATACAATGCAATGGAGAATACCACCAGCTATAGAGGACTACAAATCCCAGCAATAGTACATTATACAGCGCAATGCAGAATAACGCCATCTATGCTATCTTTCTCTGTAAAAGATAAATACGTTAAACTATCACTTTAAGCATCATAACCAATAAAGCTTAATGTAGCACAGATATAATGTATGGTGTGTGTGCCTGCGCGCGCGTGCGCGCCGGGGGGGGGCAGCAAAATGCACCTTTGCCTTAGTTAATAGCTGTGCTGCAAAGTGTCCCTGGAATTTTTTTTCAAATGTTGGCAACTATGCTTAAAGCGGTAGTTCACCCTCACTGACTTGATTTTACCATCCAGACAGGCATTGTAGCGCGAGCTACAGTATGCCTGTCCCGATTTTTTTAACCCCGGACTCACCTTGTAATCGGACATCGTAGATTTCGGCTCCCGCGGGGAATGGGCGTGCCTATGGAGAGGGAGGATGATTGACGGCCGGCCCTGGCACGTCACTCTCCCCGAAGACAGCCGGAGTAGGTCTCGGCTCTTCACGGCGCCTGTGCACAGGCTATGCGCAGGCGCCGTGAAGAGCCAAGCCTATTTTGGCTATTTCCGGAGAAGCGTGACGCGCCAGAGCCGGCCGTCAATCATCCTCCGTCTCCATAGGCACGTCCATTCCCCGGTATCTTCGATCTACGAGTACAAGGTGAGTACGGGGGTAAAAAAATCGGGACAGGCATACTGTAGCTCGCGCTACAATGCCTGATTTTATGGTAAAAGAAAACATTTTTTTTTTTTTTGCGTTGATAGGGTGAACCCCCGCTTTAAGGGACAGATGCCATTTGCAGGGGCCGTTGTGCGCGTCTCGTGGCCTGCCTGGCCTGGGTTCTGGCTCCGGGACAATGTTGGTCTGGGGTCGTGGCTTTGCATGGTAGGCCCAGTAGTTAGACTGGGGCCTGCTTTTTGAAGAGGTGATCCTTTTGCCTTCCGTCCTGCGGGAGGAAGCCACTTGATGAAGGAAGCCAGGGGAGGACCTATCCTGGAGAGGACAAGCAAGAGGCAGGTATCTTGGGAGAAGGCTTGGAAACTTCATCCAAGGATGCACCGTACACCGAGAGGCTCGACAGTGTCGCCTGTCGGGTCTAAATACGGGTAATAGGAATAAAAGTGATATTTTTTTTTTAAAGTGTCCAAATTTTATTTTTTAAGTCAAATTAACAATACGTTTTTTTATTTTTAAAAGTGCCCCTGTCCCCGTGTGCTCGCACGCAGAAGCGAACGCATACGTAAGTCCCGCCCACATATGAAAACAGTGTTTAAACCAAACATGTGAGGTGTCGCCGTGAAAGTTAGAGCAAGAGCAATAATTCTAGCCCAAGACCTCCTCTGTAACTCAAAACATGTAACCAGTAAAAAAAAATTAAAGCGTCGCCTATGGGAATTTTTAGGTACCGAAGTTTGGCGCCATTCCATGCGTGCGAGATAAAACGTTGTAATGACCGCCATTGTATTCTCCAGAGTCTCTGCTAAAAAAAAAAAAAACATATATATTGTTTGGGGTTTCTATGTAATTTTCTAGCAAAAAAATGATGATTTTTACATGTAGGAGCGAAATGTCAGAATTGGCCTGGGCGCCAAGTGGTTAAGGCCAATAACTAGAATATAAACCAGCCAAGTGGGGATTAGCAAAATTAACAGATCAGTTCATAGACTGCAATGTTATTTGTTGTATAACTTTTGCCCATGTTCGGCGCTTTGTTTGCCCCCCCCCCCCCCCTGGACCGGGGAGTGTTTGTCCCATCTATAATTTTGTAACATGCTGGATGATGTGCTTCATTTTGGACAGGGTGGTGGCTTATTTTGTGCTAGCTGCATTTGGGTTGTTCTGGGCATGCTGATAGAGCGTGTTTTTTGGGTTAGTAATTTAAGGACATCCTTGGAACAAAAATAAATATATTCTGGACAGCTGCACTCCAAAAAATCGTTGCCTTGATTTGTAAAAACAGGAAAAGCACCACAAGCCACAGCAGACTGTCTGTCACACACTGAGACTGTCTGACAGAGTGACTCACTACACAGGTCAGAGCCGCTGTGGGCGGCATCTGAAGGACGAGTCCCCCCGGTCCCCGCAGCGGCGCTTACATGTGCAGCCCACACAGACACACTCTACGATCGGACGGACGACTGTCCCGGTCAATTTTACGCCCTCTCCCCTGGCGGCGCTGGCGCCGTAAGGCAAGTGCCCATGTTGCCTTGCGCTAGCGCCGGCCCTGTTTGCACACATTGGCCCGGATTCACAAAGCACTTGCGCCGACGTATCTCGAGATACGCCGCATAAGTGCAAATATGTGCCGTCGTATCTGTGCGCCATGCCCACAAAACTAGATATGCTTGAAAATAGGCTTCATCCGACCGACGTAACTTGCCTACGCCGGCGTATTAATATTATTATTATTATTATTATTATTATTATTATTATTATTAAAGGGCCCAGAGGTCTCCAGGGCCCCTGGATGGCAACTCCCCTTTTTTATTTATTTTTTATTAAAAAAAAAAATGTATATATTTTTATATATATATATATATATATATATGTATATATATATATATATGTATATATATATATGTATATATAAAATATATATATATATATATATATATATATATATATATATATTTTATTATTATTAAAGGGCCCAGAGGTGTCCAGGGCCCCCGGATGGCAACCCCCTTTTTTTTTATATAAATATATATTTTTTTTTTACATAGATCCCCAGGGCCCCATGTGGCAACCCCCCTTTTTTATTTATTTTTATAAATGTTTATTTTTTGTTTATATTTTTTTTTTTTTTTTATTAAAAGGCCCAGAGGGGCCCAGAGGCCCCAGGGCCTTAGATGGCAACCTCTCTTTTTTTATGTATTTTTTATAAATGTTCCCTTTTTTATTAAAGGGCCCAGAGGTTTCTTTTTAATTTTTATTAACAATTTGAAAAAAATGCAATATTTTTTACTTTTTGCTATAACAAATATCCCCCAAAAACATATATAATTTTTTTTTCCTCAGTTTAGGCCGATACGTATTCTTCTACCTATTTTTGGTAAAAAAAATTTGCAATAATCGTTTATCAGTTGGTTTGCGCAAAATTTATAGCGTTTACAAAATAGGGGATAGTTTTATTGCATTTTTATTTTTTTAATTTTTTTTACTACTAATGGCGGCGATCAGCGATTTTTTTTGTGACTGCGACATTATGGCGGACACTTCGGACAATTTTGACACATTTTTGGGACCATTGTCATTTTCACAGCAAAAAATGCATTTAAATTGCATTCTTTATTGTGAAATCGACAGTTGCAGTTTGGGAGTTAACCACAGGGGGCGCTGTAGGAGTTAGGGTTCACTTTGTGAGTGTTTACAACTGTAGGGGGGTGTGGCTGTAGGTGTGATGTCATCGATCGTGTCTCCCCTATAAAGGGGATGACGTGATCGATACGCCGCCACAGTGAAGCACGGGGAAGCCGTGTTTACATACGGCTCTCCCCGTTCTTCAGCTCCGGGGACCGATCGCCGCACTCGAGCGGCGATCGGGTCCGCGGGACCCGCAGTCCCGGTCCCGGAGCTTTCGGACCGGGTCGCGGCAGCGCGCCGCGGGCGAGCGCCCGCGACCCACGGCTGGGTACAAGTACAGGACGTATATATACGTGCTTGTGCCCAGCCGTGCCATTCTGCCGACGTATATGTGCAGGAGGCGGTCCGGAAGTGGTTAAAGGGCCCAGAGGTACCCAGGGCCCCAGATGGCTACCCCCCTTTTTTTATATATACAGTACAGACCAAAAGTTTGGACACACCTTCTCATTCAAAGAGTTTTCTTTATTTTCATGACTATGAAAATTATAGATTCACACTGAAGGCATCAAAACTATGAAGTAACACATGTGGAATTATACATAACAAAAAAGTGTGAAACAACTGAAAATATATTTCATATTCTAGGTTCTTCAAAGTAGCCACCTTTTGCTTTGATTACTGCTTGGCACACTCTTGGCATTCTCTTGATGAGCTTCAAGAGGTAGTCACCTGGCGCAGCACCCCATCACTCTCCTTCTTGGTCAAATAGCCCTTCCCCCGCCTGGAGGTGTGTTTGGGGTCATTGTCCTGTTGAAAAATAAATGATGGTCCAACTAAACGCAAACCGGATGGAATAGCATGCCGCTGCAAGATGCTGTGGTAGCCATGCTGGTTCAGTATGCCTTCAATTTTGAATAAATCCCCAACAGTGTCACCAGCAAAGCCCCTCCACACCATCACACCTCCTCCTCCATGCTTCACGGTGGGAACCAGGCATGAAGAGTCCATCCGTTCACCTTTTCTGCGTCGCACAAAGACACGGGGGTTGGAACCAAAGATCTCAAGTTTGGACTCATCAGACCAAAGCACAGATTTCCACTGGTCTATTGTCTATTCCTTGTGTTCTTTACCCCAAACAAGTCTCTTGTGCTTGTTGCCTTTCTTTAGCAGTGGTTTCCTAGCAGATATTCTACCATGAAGGCCTGATTCACACAGTCTCCTCTTACCAGCTCTAGAGATGTGTCTGCTGCAAAAGGTGGAAGAACCTAGAATATGAAATATATTTTCAGTTGTTTCACACTTTTTTGTTATGTATAATTCCCAGGCCTTTTTTTCTCAGAGTATAGGTGCAGGAACTCCCCCTTTCAGAGTCGCCCCATTTCTCCTCCCCTACCCACCTCCAAAGGACCATTACATTGGCTCCACCCCCTGCCCACCTTCCAGTAGTGCCCTTTATAGAGATTACAGAACCAAGTATCATTTTTTGGTGCCAAGTAATTTTGTATGGAATTAGTTAATAATAACAACAAGAAAAGCAGTAAAATAGATCCTTTGCAGCCAGCAACACCAATGGAACCTCCAGTAACAATAGATCTTCCTACAACAATAATGCCAAATATCCCCCAGGCAAAAATAGACCCCCAGTAACAATAGACTCCCCAGCAACTAGCGACCCCTGGAAACAACTACAGATATCCCCACAGCCAGCATTAAGAGACCCTCCAGCAGCTAGCAACTATAGACCCCTCCCTCAACAGTGGATCTCTCCTAGCGACAACTAACCCCCCCAGCAACATAAGACCCACCCCACCAGTAATGGATCTCCCACCAGTAACAACAGACTTCCTCAGCAACAATTGACCCTCCCATGCTAAAATAAACCCCCCCCCCCCCAGCTACAATAGATCCCCCAGCAGCCAGCATCAGCAGACAATTCAGCACACCCCAGCACCCCTTGCACACATTCAGTCCTGGAGGTGCCGGAACTGCGTTCCCCCGCGTTCCTGCAGAAAAAAAGCCCTGATAATTCCACATGTGTTCATTCATAGTTTTGATGCCTTCAGTGTGAATCTACAATTTTCATAGTCATGAAAATAAAGAAAACTCTTTGAATGAGAAGGTGTGTCCAAACTTTTGGTCTGTACTGTATATATATTTTTCTTTATTTGCACAGGGCACATTTTTTTCGTAGTACACACAATAGGATTATTAAAGACCTGGGGCACCTTTGGGTGCCTCAAGGAGAGTGGTAATGCAGCGCGCTGCGGCAAACAGTGGTTGTGGCCAAACTGCTCTTGCTGACATCATGGCTCCCCCTCAGTGATGCCAAACCTGCCCCCAGACAGCGGCCCGCATCTCCCAAATGGCAACAGATTTTTGTGTGACTACCTCAGTTACTTGGGGAGCCACAGCCCAGTCTAAATAATGTGTCCGGGTTTCAGGCAGACTGAAACCCGGACACAAGATTCCAAACCCGAACTGTCCGGGTGATTCCTGGACAGGTTGCAACCCTAGTAAGGGACCCCAAAATTCCTGATGGCGGCCCTGCGCATACCTCCCAACACGCACGGATTCTGCGGGACTTTCCCGCACAGACAGCTTCTTCCCGCAGTCCCGCGAAAGGGTTAATTTTCCCGCACTGCAAGAGGAGGCAGCACGGAAGCAGGAGGAACCGGAGCAGTGTGTGGAGGACTGTGGCTGCTGATGGGAAGAAAGCCGACAGCCGGGCTAATGACAGTCTGTGGCCCCGGCTGTCGGCACAGGTGAGAGGCACTCCCCCCCGCTCAACAACTGCAAAACCCCCCCAGGAGGAACCGGAGAGGTGTGTGGATGTCTGCTTAAGGGAAGAGAGCTGACACATTCCGTGCACAGGTGAGAGGCACCCCCCACGCTCAACAAATTTAATGCGCCCCCCCCCCGCTCAACAGCTTAAATTCGCCCCCCCCCCCGCTCAACAACTTTAATGCCCCCCCCCGCTCAACAACTATGATCCCCCCCCTTGCTCAACATCTTCGACCACCCCAATTCTCGGCTTCAGGGGGCCCCTTTTCAACACTCAAGCCCAGGGGCCCCCACCACCCTAAGTCCTGCCCTGCGCACGCGCATGAACGTCTTTGGCATGGGGAAATCGGAGGTGTATCGCATCTTCAGATTCAGCCCTGATGCCATCCTGGAATTAGCCACAACCCTGCATGATGACATCACCTGCCAGGCACATCGCTCACATGCATTGCAGCCACTGGTCAAGGTCCTGGCAACACTCCATTTCCTCGCCAGTGGATCTTTTCAACGTACAAGTGGAGGTGTGGATGGGATGTCACAATCCACCATGAGCAGATGTGTGCACCAGGTTGTCCCCGCAATCCTCAGACGCATGTCCCACCACATCATCAAACCCACCCATGAGCATCTGCGGCAGAAGGCAATGGCGGATTTCTACAGAATTGCAGGATTCCCAATCGTAAGCAGTGGCATTCCATCAACGTACAGGTGATAGCCGATGCCCAAACACCCCGGGGCCAGCAACGACAGCTACATATACCGTCAAAGCGACATCCCAACAGAATTTGACCAGAACGTGTATGGGGACAGCTGGCTGGTTGGTGAGTGACATGGGAGTCAGGCCCGACTGTCCCCCCCATGATGCAGACATCACAAGGGGCAAATGCAGGACTAACATCCTCCTGTCTTTTCCCTTCCAGGTGACTCTGCATATGCACTTGGGCCCCATCTCATGACTCCATTACGGAATCCCCAAACCAGAAGCCAGAGAGGATACGCTACAGCGGCATAAATATGCGCAGATGTATGTGAATCTGGGCCATTGTAGACACAATTCTTGTTTATCTTAAATTTTTTTGCACTGGGTTTTGATTTATTAGGAATTTCTGGCTTAAGTAATAGGACTGGAGGTGAATGATGCACATCCTTATGTGAATGAGCATTAAGCTGGTGTCCCTCAATGTGAGGGGTTTTGGGTCTCCTGCTAGACAGAGGGTCAACGGAGGAAACATCACTAGATTCAGAGGGACTCCATGCGCAGGAGTTTGTGTGTCTTTTGTGTATCTCTCCGAATCTAGCTACATCTTTTTAGTGGTTGTCGCTTCAGCAAAAAGAGTATCTGAAATCAGGGTTCTGGGTTTGAAAAAGCCTTTTCTAACTTTCTTTCCAGATAGAGTGGAGCTAATCCCCATGTTGGGGTCAAACCCTAAAGTGTCCACTAGAGTTGAGCGGACACCTGGATGTTCGGGTTCGGGTCCGAACCCGAACTTTAAAAAAAAAGTTCGGGGTTCGGGAACCCGAACCCGAACTCCGAACCCCATTGTAGTCAATGGGACACGGACTCTTAAAAAAAATGCGCGGAGGTCCCCGCAAATTCAATAACCAGACCCTTTAGGTCTGGTATGGATATTAAGGGGAACCCGCCGTCAATTTAAAAAAAAATGACGTGCGGTTCCCCCTAAATATCCATAACCAGACCCTTCAGGTCTGGTGTGGATTTTAAGGGGAACTCCACCCCAAATGTAAAAAAAAATGGCGTGGGGGGCGCATGCGCGAGGCTCACGATGGTGGACGTGTTCCCTTAGAGCTCCGCACTCCCCGCCGCTATATCGGGACTTGTATAGCAGCCTGAACCACGCAGCGACCCTGATTTTTTGGACAGTCTGCCTCCGATAGCCGCCTGCTTCACCCGGGATGGTTCTGACCGGCCACTGCGGTAAACCGAAGCCCAAGCCGATTAAGGAAGCTCTCGCCCGCGCCTCATCCAAGATGGCGGCGAAGGCCCTAGCCAAACAACAGGCCGCTTCTCCGGTCCGGTCCGTGCACGCAGACAGCGATGAGGATGGGGGCGATGGATCTCTTGCTGGCAGCCCCCCTACTCTTCCATCATCGGGTATGTCACAAAATGATTTCCTTAAGCACATGGAGTCCATGCTCCACAAGGCCCTAAAGACTACCTCTGACCAGATAACTAATAGGCTGTCACGGGAAATTAGAGAGCTGGGTCAGCGTACTGCGGACCTAGAGACTAGGATGGACGACATGGAACTGACTCTCCAAGAGTAGGCCCAGGAGCAGGCTGCTCTCCGTGAAGAAAACGCTACCCTTCTCTCACGTTTGGAGGATGCGGAAAATCGCTCTCGCAGGTCTAATTTACGTATCCGGGGTATACCCGAGAGTGTTGACAATTTGCAATCTTTCTCAACGGCCCTATTTCAGGAACTTTCTGCATCCTCTATACCGGTTGAACGGTTAGAATTCGATAGGATACATAGAGCCCTGACTCGTCGCCAACAAGACGGCCCTCCTCGAGACATAATTGTTAAATTACACTTCTTTCGCACGAAGGAACAATTATTATCTGCTGCTCGTAATAAGGACGCTCTCCTGTTCCAGGGCCACGCTTACCAACTCTTCTCTGATCTGGCCCCACTTACGATCGCAAAAAGACGGGCCATGAAACCTCAGTTACAAGTGCTCATGCATCACCAGCTGAAATATACTTGGCGATTCCCCTTTGCATTACAATTCACCTATCGGGGCCAACAGCATTCCTGTACCTCGCCAGAATCTCTCCAGCGTCTCTTAGAGTCACTCCACCTAGCTGACCCAGCACAACCGTCAGAGATTGCCTCCCCCCGCACCCCGGCTCGCAACGCTACTCACCCATACACAACCAACTCACAGAGGCCCCAGCCGGGTCCATCTTCCGTTCGTAAGGGAACCCCTGCTCGTATACCTAAAGATGGTTCGTCGAGCCGTCAGCTGTACTCACCCCGCTGAGTATGCTTTTCTTAACCTTTACTTGCAGGTTTCCCGTCTCTTCTCTAGTGCCGTGGCGAATTCTCTCCTTCAAGTTGGTCGAACTGTCTGAAGCTTCCGATCTTACCTGTCCAATCCATGGACGGACCCCCACTCACGGCAAGTGGGGACAGACTGCCCTAGTTCTCCCCTCCCATGTGGAGGAGGTAGTAGCAACTCTCTCTTTGTCAACAAGGGTTGCTCAGGTTCAGTACTTAGTCAATCTAGTTTTTGTTGTTTAATATATTTACCAAGTTTAACTGTATGCCTCTTAACAGCATAAGTTTGGACGTTTTATTTTTATTTGTTCTCCTTTTCCCCAATTTATTTAAAGTGGGTAACTCTATATGTTTTGTTGCCCTGGCCTCGGCCTGGGCCCATTTGGGTGCTGGCGGGTGCTGGGCTACGAAACCCATAACTTACAATGGTGGTTACCCGATTGGCACTATACAACACTAAGGGGTAGCTATTATCCTGTATAACTGCACAAGGTCTTTCGTATCACTTTCCTGAGGCTCTCCCCCCCTACCCTACCCGGACTAACCTTTTTTCCCCCCATACTCTTCCTTCCCCTCCCACCCACTCCCATCCACCGTCATGACCCCAGGGATACTTTCCTTTCATTCCCTAGCTCCCCCTATTCCTCTCCCCCTTCTCCCCTCTTTTCCTATTCCCCTTCCCTCTCTCTCATCCCCTCTCCTCTAATCCCACCTTCCTTTTGCCTCTCCCATATCCTTATCTTGTGCATTACTTTTATACTTGGCCACTGCACCATACGCCTATGTGGTCTCATATGTTATTTGATGATGCCCGACGGTTAGTGGCAGAGTTAACAAGCGTATTGTTATTTTTTGTCTTATTGTTTTCTTTTTTTTGGGTTTTTTTTATTTTACTTTTCTATTATTTCTATTATTTTTATTATTCCTTTTTTGTTATTGTAATTTAATTTATTTTTCCAACGCCGGCTTCCATGGGAGCTGACAACTGCTGTGTATTGTATCTAAAAATTAGATCTATATATCCCAATAGTGGCGGGGAGCTGTCACTGCTCCCCCTTACTACGGTCCACCCACCCACGAGCTAGCTGGCTGGCGCGTGTGTTGGTGCACTATTTCGTCGGGCAATAGAGTCTGACTCATTTCTCTCTCTGTGTTCGTTTGATTGCCCTACATGATTACCCTTTTCTCTTCTTCCTCCTTTCCTCTCCCCCTTGTTTTCTTCTTTTCTCTTCTCTTTCCAGATCGGCTGGGTCGCATGGCCTCAGAGGTATCGCTTAATCTCTCCATTCCCGCACCCAGATGGCCCCCTTGAACATACTCTCTCTAAACGTCAAAGGCCTCAACTCGCCCAATAAAAGAGTTAAAGCTTTCCAAACGTTTGCAACCCTAAAGGCAAGTATAGTAGCCCTTCAAGAGACCCACTTCTCTGCACGCTCCACCCCAAAAAATTTTAGCTCCCGTTATCCCCAAGTGTTCACTGCCTCGGCGCCAACAAAACACCGTGGTGTCTTAATTGCTCTTCACCACACCCTCCCCTTCACAGTTACCTCTGAGCTTAGGGACCCGGAGGGTCGCTACATTATAGTAGTAGGCCTGCTCCAAGATGTGGAGACTACTCTAGTCTCTTATTACGCTCCAAACACTAATCCAATCCCTTTTTCTCACATTTGCTTCAAGTCTTGCGCTCTCACAGTAAGGGCACACTGTTTTTATGTGGGGACTCCAACATGGTGCTACAGCCGCACATAGACAAATCCCCTTATGCTCCAGACCAGTTTTCCCCCTCCGTCCGTTTTCGAAAACTCCTGCAACAAACCTCTTTGCTTGATTCATGGCGGGAATGCAACCCAACCAAAAAGAATTACACATTTTATTCGTACCCACATAAATCCTTCTCCAGGATTGACCATATCTTTATTTCAGTTGCTTCCTCCCCCATATTACTCAACTCTATTGTCCAGCCTATCTCTTGGTCTGACCACTGTGCAGTTATCACCACGGTCTCTTCCTTGGTCCCTAGATATAAAGACCGTACATGGTGCATAAATGAGGCCCACCTTACTAACCAATCTTACTGTTTTGATATTCAGATAGCCCTAGCTGACTATTTGAAACATAACTCTACCCCTGATATCTCTCCAGTTCTCCTCTGGGAGGCCCATAAACCAGTTATCAGAGGTAAACTTATTTCGGTATCCACCCACTTAAATCGTGACAAGAAGGCCAGGCTAGCGGAACTGGAGAATGATTTTCATCACTGTTTCTTACAATTCCAATCCTCCCCCACTGAGCAACATAGGATACAGTTGGAAAAGGTGAGGACGGAACTGGATCTTGCTCTGGCTGAACTAGCTGATAAATCCATCCGTAGATCCAACCACACCATATACACAAAAGCTAACAAACCAGATACCTTTCTGGCCCTGCGTCTTCGCCGGCCAGAGAGGAATCACGTCCCTATCAGGCTACGTTTAGATAAAAATACTTATTCTAGTGATCCTGTAAAGGTCCTCTCTGAGTTTCGAAATAGGCTACAAACACTCTATAAGGCCCAGTCATCCTTTTCTCCTACCACCGCCGACGAGCTGCTACAGAATGTTTCTCTACCCACTATATCCGACTCTAATCGTGATCTTCTTGATAGACCTATTACTACGGAGGAGGTTCTGGCAGCAATAAAAACCCTTAAACCTCATAAACGACCGGGTCCTGACGGGCTATCGGGGACATATTTCAAGAAATTTGCTGGCACTCTGGCCCCACTTCTTACTAACTCCTTTAACGCCCTACTTCAACAACATTCCTTTGGTCGAGACACATTGACAGCTATAATTGCCATGATTCCTAAGCCTAATGTTGATAATTCTCTATGGTCCAATTTTAGGCCTATTTCATTACTTAATCTTGATGTTAAACTCTTAGCCAAAATTATGGCCCTACGCCTGAACCCTATCATTGGGGGCCTGATACATAAAGATCAGGTAGGCTTTATACCCCGCCGTCAGGCTAGTGACAACATCAGAAGAGTGGTCCTCCTCCAACATTTAGCCAGAACCCGTAAAATCCCTATGCACCTATTATCCCTGGACATTAGGAAGGCCTTTGATACGGTCTCCTGGCCTTATCTAAATTATATTCTCACCCGTTGGGGTTTTTGCTCCCATTTTTTACAGTGGGTGAATTCCCTCTATAACCATCCTCAAGCCTATGTTAAGTATTCTGGGTTTCGCTCAGAATCTTTTCCAATAGAAAGAGGTACGAGACAGGGGTGTCCCCTATCCCCCTTAATATTTGCTCTGGCGATTGAACCCCTTGCAGCCCTAATCAGGGCTAGTCCTGATGTAAGAGGTCTTGAGATTGCTTCCGTCACCCATAAAATCTGCCTCTTTGCGGATGATGCTCTTTTGTTTATCACCTCTCCTCGTACGACTCTCCCTAATCTTCTCCGTATTTTGGAATCATTTGCGAAGGTCTCTGGTCTCGAGGTGAACAACTCAAAATCTAAGGCTCTTAATGTGTCTCTGCCTCCTTTGGAAGTTGCACATTTACAGGAATACTTCCCCTTTCCTTGGTCTTCCACGTCTCTGCCATATTTAGGTATAAAATTGACGACTGATCCTACCTCCCTCTATAGTTCTAATTATCTTCCAATGTTATCGCACCTATCGTCTCTCCTAGAAGCTTGGAAACCACTCTGTGTCTCCTGGCTTGGTCGGGTGGCAGCTGTCAAGATGTCCCTACTTCCAAAACTTTTGTACTTATATAGAGTTCTCCCAGTCGCTGTCCCCTCCTACTATCATCGTGCGGTCCAATCTCGGGTCTTTAAGTATATTTGGGGTCCCATTAAACCTAGAGTTTCCAGGTCCATTCTCCTTCGTAGCAGACTTAGTGGGGGTCTGGGTATTCCCAATTTTGTCCGTTACTACCAGGCCGCTCAGCTGGCCCAACTGACATTACTTCATTCCTCATCAGAAATTCCGTTGTGGGTTAGCTTGGAGGCTGTAGATGTTTTCCCATTGCGGGTATCCAACCTTCTCTGGTTGTCCCCCTCACTTCGTGGCCCTATACTGAACCCAGTTACCCGCCACTCTCTCAAGCTCTGGGATAGCCTACGTGGACGTTACCGGTTGGTTTCCCCTCACGCCCCTCTACTTTCCTTTATGGGCCATCCCCTCTTCTACCCCGCTTTCACGGAACCCGACTCTTTTCGACTCTGGCTCCAGGCCGGATTACACCGAATTGATGATTTGGTTACTGCTACGTCTCTTAAGTCTTTCCCGGACCTACAGGCTCAGGCCGACTTTCCATCTAGGGAATGCTTTCGATACCTGCAGATAGCCCATTTTGTTCGTTCCATAATAGGCGACTGCTCTTCTCTGGGTGGCATGTCCTTTTATGAAAATATTTGCAATTCGGATCCTCATGCCCCTGGTATTATATCGCAAATTTATGGTCACTTCACAACTTCTTCAACTGACCTTCCCCTCTATGCTGCACAGTGGTCTAAAGACCTCCAGATAACGCTTGATAATTCAGACTGGGATGATATCTGGTCCTGTACAAAATCCTCCTCCCAGAATGTTGTGGCTCTGGAAGCCAATTATAAGGTCCTCATGAGGTGGTACCTGGTCCCAGCCAGGATTTCTAAATTCCTGCCCTCCTATTCACCTCTCTGTTTCCGGGGTTGTGGTATGACTGGTACTCATGAACATATTTGGTGGTCTTGTCCGATTGTAAAACAGTTCTGGATAATTATATTTCAAATGGCTTCCACCCTACTTAATGACAATCTTCTCCCAGACCCATCCCTGGCCCTTTTAAATCATGTGCAAAGAGATTATACGAGGGCCCAGATTAAACTCCTATTACAACTAACTACGGCGGCTAAACAGTCCATAGCTAGGGCCTGGAAAACCCCTATCTTACATGTAGCTGAAGTTAAAAATAGGGTGACGCAGGCGATGGTCCATAGCAAGATAGAGGCCACAGTTTTAGACCAAATGGCCCATCATGACAAAACATGGTCACCCTGGGTAGAGCATTTCCTCCCCCCAGGATTTGACAGGTCCTTGCTGATTTCGTAACTGTTGTTTTACCCCTTCTGGGTCTTGCGCCTTTCTGGGGTCCATGCGGCCCGGCCGACATTTTCTCTACTCACATCTCTGTCCTCCAGCTCTCTTGCTCTTATCCTCCTCTTCTTTCTCTCTTTCCTTTTTCTCTCTTCTCTTTTCTATACCTTCTCTGCTTTGTGTTTCCTTTGAAATACCCTATATGACCTCTCTCAGGTGATCCACGGGCTTTTGCCTGGGGGTGGCCTGTTGTTGGTCTCCTTTAGTTTTACAGAGTGCTTTCCTAATTGGTACATTGTTATTGGGTTGGGTCTCCCCCCTTCCCTGATCGTTCAGTTCTATTTTTACTGGTGTTGTATTATCAACCCACTTGTTAAACTATAATGAATCTGAACATTTTTTTTTTTTTTTTTTTTTTCATTTGTAACTTGTTGTTCAGACTTGATCACTGTGACGTTATTTCTACGGTTTAATTGTTCCTACTGTGACTGTACCATAATGTACCCTTTACTATGTCATTTTGAAAGATGTTTGCTATTGAACTCTGTGAATTTTTTTTTGCTAAATAAAAAATTGGAACAGAAAAAAAAAAAAAAAAATGGCGTGGAGTTCCCCCTAAAATCCACACCAGACCCCTTATCCGAGCACGTTGACCTGGCCGGCCGCAGAAAAGAGGGGGGGACAGAGTGCGGCCCCCCCCTCTCCTGAACCACACCAGGCCACATGCCCTCAACATTGGGAGGGTGCTTTGGGGTGCCCCCCAAAGCACCTTGTCCCCATGTTGATGGGGACAAGGGTCTCATCCCCACAACCCTTGCCCGGTGGTTGTGGGGGTATGCGGGCGGGAGGCTTATCAGAATCTGGAAGACCCCTTTAACAAAGGGGACCCCCAGATCCTGACACCCCCCCCTGTGTGAAATGGTAATGGGGTACACTGTACCTCTACCATTTCACGAAGGAAGTGAAAATAGTTATCTGAAAAAAAAAACACACACACCGTTGAACAAAATACTTTATTAATTAACCACTTGCCTACTGGGCACATACACCCCCTTCCTGCCCAGACGAGATTTTAGCTTCCGGCACTGCGTCACTTTAACTGACAATTGCGCGGTCGTGCGACGTGGCTCCCAAACAAAATTGACGTCCTTTTTTTCCCCACAAATAGAGCTTTCTTTTGGTGGTATTTGATTGCCTGTGCGGTTTTTATTTTTTGGGCTATAAACAAATAAAGAGTGTAAATTTTGAAAAAAAACACAATATTTTTTACTTTTTGCTGTAATAAATATCCAATTTTTTAAAAAAATATATATTTTTTTCTCAGTTTAGGCCGATACGTATTATTCTACATATTTTTGTTAAAAATTTTTTTTTGCAATAACCTGGTTTGCGCAAAAGTTATATTGCCTACAAAATAGGGGACATAATGATTTTTTTTTTATTTATTTTTTTACTAGGAATCTGCGATCTGCGTTTTTTTTTTCGGGACTGAGACATTATAGCGGACACATTGGACACTTTTGACACATTTTTGTGACCATTCACATATATACAGTGAACAGTGCTATAAATATGCATTGATTACTGTATAAATGTGACTGGCAGGGAAGGGGTTAACCACTAGGGGGCGGGGAAGGGGTTAAATGTGTATCCTGGGTGTGTTCTAACTGTGGGGGAAGGGGGGTGACTGGGGGAGGTGACCGATCTGTGTCCCTATGTACAAGAGACACAGATCGGTCTCCTCTTTCCCTGACAGGACGTGGAGCTCTGTGTTTACACACATAGCTCCACGTCCCTGCTCAGTTACTGGCCAATCGTGGGTGCCCGGCGGCCATCGCGGCCGCGGGGCACGCTCACTGTGTTCCCAGTGACGCGACGGGTGCGCGCGTGACTGTCTACGTCACTGGGACAGCCCTATTCCTTACTAAGGAATAGGGCTTCCCCAGTGACGTAGCACAGTGTGCGTCAGAGGGGGACGGGGTCACGTGACGCGTGGCCGCCTCCCCTATAAGAGAAACGTCAAGCTCCGGAGCGTCATTCGCGGAGCTGTGCTCTGAATGGACGGACCTGCTCATCACTGGACCAATCGTGGGCGAGAACACCCGTACACCCGTCGCAGGAGAACTCATCCGCCGCGGGATACAAGACAACGAGGGATCAGGGAGCAGCATGGATCGTCTATTTTCACCGCTGGATTTTTTTTTTTTTTTTTAAATTGTATTTTTATTGGGTTTTACAAAAACACATAGTACAAAGCAGGATTATAGAGTACAAAAGAATGATAACATCAACATAATAATATCAAAGAGATTTCTCAAAAGAGAGCATAGAAACAAATGACAAATATACAGTGTCCAAATATGCAGATCACAATGGTAATCTGCATAAGAATATCAGAATAATGCAGAACAAACAACTCCAATGTAGAAATTAGTAACATAGGACAGAGAATAATGGTGAATATTAAGTGTCTTGTGGAAAATAAAAATAAAAAAAAAATAGATAAAAATTAAAAGCTAAGGTGAGGCTAGTGGTACAGAAGTCCCGTATCTCGAGTGGTCCCAAGGCTCCCAAACCTTATCGAATTGTGGAATAGAATCATGGACAGACGCTGTTAAATACTCCATCCTCCGAATCTCAGTGACTAGGTGCAGAAATCTGGACCACGGAGGGGGAGCCGTGGATAACCAACACAGCGGTATAAGCCTCCTGGCCGCAAGTAATACATAGGCGGCCAAGCGGTTTACACTTTTGGTCAGGCCAGGGAACGGAAGTCCCAAGAGAAAATTTAAAGGGTCAAACGAAAGGGACAAATCTAATACCTCTTGCAACAACAGCCTCACCCTCAGCCAAAAGGGTTGGACCAGGGAACAGTTCCAAAAGATATGGAATAAACTACCAGTAATGCTTCCACAACGCCAGCAAAGTGGTGAGACTGAGGGAGCGTACTTGTGGACAACATCAGGGGTCTTATACCAGAACATGAGGATTTTAATGGACGTTTCTCGATGAGTCACACATTTAGAAGACTTGAAAGTAGAGGACCAAATCTTGTCCCAAACCTGAACCGTAATGGGCTTACCCAATAAGTGTGACCATTTGCTCATGTAAAGGTGTGTGGTTTCAGAAATAGGATTCGACTCGTGGAGGATACGGTGGATAGAGGAGATTAAATGTAATTGATGAGGGCCCTGAGCACACAAAAACTCAAATGCTGTCGGTCTGTCGAGGGTCAAGGTGGGAGATTTGGATTGAAAGAAATGTCTAACTTGTAGATAGAAATAAAAAAGATGAGATGGTATATTAAATTTTCTACACAGGAAATCAAAAGAGTACAGCCTCCGCGTAATGGGATCAACTACATTCCGTAGCTGAAACAGAGGTACATTGAGCCATGGGGAGATCCTACCCAGGGACATGCTATCCGGAATAGTCGGATTGAACAGAACGTTTACAAGTGGTGGGCAGATCGAGGCAAGGGGATAGTTTTTGAGACATTTACGCCAGACGTTTAGAGTAAAGGCCATTGGGGCAGTACATTGACGCTTAAAGATAGGATCTAGAGAAGAAAGTGTATCCCAAACTAACGAGCAAGGGTGAACCGGGTATAGCACCCCCCTCTCAATGGTGGCCCATTGACTCGGAGCATGTAGGGAGGACCAGGACACAACAGCCCTTAAATGTGAAGCATAGTAATACTTAGCGATGTCCGGGGCACCTAAACCACCCCTGGATCTAGGGGCAAACACCACTGAGCCTGCTATACGATGAGTCCCGCCGCCCCATATAAACTGTAAAAAACTCCTACGTATTGCTTTTAACTGGGAGGATGGTAAGGCAATCGGTAACGTTTCAAAGTGATAGAGCAATCTAGGCAGAATGGACATTTTTAGAACATTAATCCTACCAAGAAGGGAAAGGGGGTATTTTGTCCATGTCTGCAGGGACTTATTAATGTCCAAGACTAAGGGGGGAAAATTAACTGTATAAAGAGATGAATAAGAGGGAGTAAGCAGAATACCTAGATATTTGAGAGACTCAGTACACCATTTATAGGGAAAGGAATCCTGAAGTTGAGATAGTAGGGTTGGAGAAATATGGATGGGGAGAGCCTCAGTTTTGGAAGTATTTACCTTATATCCCGAGATGGCGCTAAAGGAGGACAATAGTTTGTGTAGTGAGGGGAGGGAAATTAGTGGCTTGGTAATAGTGAGCAAAATGTCGTCTGCAAAGAGCGACAACTTATATTCTCCCTGCCGCATCACCACCCCACAGATGTCCGGATGGGAACGAATAGACCCGGCCAGGGGCTCCAAGCACAAAATAAAGAGCAATGGAGATAAGGGACACCCCTGCCGAGTCCCGTTCGTCATGGGGAAGCGAGGCGACAAGAAGGACGACATCTGCACTTGGGCCGTGACTGTCGAATAAAGGGCCTCCAGGGCTTTTAAAAAAGGGCCTCTAAAACCATAAACTTTTAGGGTAGCAAACATATAAGGCCAACTTAGCCTATCAAAGGCCTTTTGAGCATCTAGACTTAATATCAGTGCCGGGCTGGCGGTTCTGTCCAAGAGGTCTATCAAGTCAATTGTACGGCGTGTATTGTCCCCCGCATGCCTGCCAGGGACAAAACCAACCTGGTCACTGTGGATTAATTTGGGGATCAGTCTGGACAATCTGGATGCGAGGATCTTTGTAAAAATTTTGTAGTCAGAATTTAAAAGAGATATGGGTCTGTAATTATCTGGTATAGAGGGATCCTTGCCGGGTTTCGGAATAACTGAAATGTGTGAGTGAGAGAAGTGAGGGTGTGGGGGAGTACCCTTGAACAGAGAGCTGTACAGAGTCAGCATATGGGGAGATAGAATGTCAATGAAAGTTTTATAGTAAAAGTAAGATAGACCGTCAGGACCAGGTGATTTATGTAGGGGAAGGCTTTTGATTATAACAGAGAGTTCCTCAGCACTAACCGACGCATTTAATCCGGCCAAATCCGCTGGAGACAATCTTGGGAGCTTTAAAGTAGAAAAAAAAGACTCGAACTTCTCTAGATTAAAAGAGAAATGATTTTCCGGAGTCAGGCAATTGTATAATTTTTGGTAGAACTTGCCAAAAATATCAACCATTTCTCGAGGGCAATGCGTCCTGGAACCATCTGATTTCACGAGGAAATCAGGGAAGGAGTGGAAAGGGCGTGGGCGCAACTTATTAACCAACATTCTGTGGGGTTTGTTTGAGAATTCGTAAAATTTTTGTTTCGACCACATCAAGGACCTGGCCGCCTTATCGAGATTCAACGATTTAATCTGTTCTCGAAGGGAGGTGACTCTACGGAGTTTCACCACCGTGGGGGCGCACAACAGCTTCCGCTCTGCGTCAACTAGAGCGGATGTCAAAGACTGAAGGAGTACATTTCTATCCCTCTTCAATCGAGAGCTTTCAGCAATGCAAATGCCACGAAATACGGCCTTGTGCGCCTCCCACAGTGTAGAAAAGTCGGAGACCGACCCCAAATTAAGTTGGAAAAAATCCTCCAAGCCCTTGGTTAAAATAGAACGGGAAATTTCGGATTGTAAGAGATGGTCGTTAAGACGCCAATGACATGACTTAGTGTGGGCCTGGGAAAGCATGATATCCAACACAATGGGGGCATGGTCTGACCAAGTAATGAGAGATATATCAGACTGAACCACATAAGGAATAATCGGGGCCGAAATAAAAAAGTGATCAAGGCGTGAATACATTTTATGAGCCGGAGAGTAAAATGTGAATTGTTTGGAGGCTGGATGTTTAATCCTCCACGAGTCGAAAAGTTGGTGGGACCTAATACATTTACGGAAGGCATTAGATTGGGACGCAATCCTTTTAGATGGGGAAGCATTAAGAAGGGTTTGTCTATCTCTGGTAGGGGACATTATCAAATTGAAATCTCCCCCGACGATCATAAAAGGTTGTGCATGATAATGAGGGGAGTCAAAAAGTTTTTGGAGGAAGTCTATCTGGCCTGTGTTTGGGGCATAAAGATTTACCAAGGTAAATGTAGTGGTCAGGAACTCACAGTCTAAAATGAGAAATCTCCCATGTGGATCAGCATGCGAGCCCCTGACCTTGATAGGACAAGATTTTTTAATCAGGATAGCTACTCCCGCCTTGCCCGTAGAGTCAGAGGCAAGGAAGGAGGTGGGAAAAAACCTTGAAGCAAATTTAAACGATCCTCCCGCCCGAAAATGGGTCTCCTGGATCAGTATGACATCCGCGCCTGAGGCCCTGAAGTCCTTCAGGGCCATCCAGCGTTTGTTGACAGAACCTAGACCCTTCACATTATATGATAGAATTCTTAACGCCATGAGGTCTGGCTAGGTAAATAGGCTTGTGTACGAATAATGGGAATAAAAGATAATAATGAAACATAGGCAAGGTTAAAACCACTGAAAATGTAAAACGTGCATGTAACATCTCTTGAAATAACGTCATCTCTGTATCTGAAAAATAGCAGACATATTCTGTAAAAGAACATCATTGAGTCAAGAAAATAAAAGCATAGCAAATAAGACCAATAGAGTTGTTCAACAAAAATGGACACATCGGACAAAAACAACAGAAACCAAAAAAAAAAGAAAAAACATTTAAGACTTTGAAAGCCTGAGTAGCAAATACAACTCAGGAGGCCCTGGGCGGAGCCCAAGACGTAGAAGGGGCGTCTACGGACTCTCATCAGGGGGTTCTGTATAGGGAGATGGGGAGGGCCATCTGTTCACCTTATGAGAGTGGTAGCGACAAAAATGGACTTGACAGTCAGAGTTCCAAAAATAATGAAAAGAAGTCAATATATAAACATGGAAGACCGACAGCATATATATGACAACCTGTAAAAAAAGAAACCATTAGCAAGAAACACATCCCATGGGTTGGGAAAAAATCCACCCTGAACCGGGAGCAGGGTGGAAACAAAACCTCAGAAAAAGGCCAGTAAACTCAATTCCTTACAAAATTAGGAAAAAATAAAAACAAAATGTAAGGAGCACTGAGGTGTGGATCCAGGGAGAAAAAACAAAAAGAGAAAACATGAAACAATTCAAGGAGGCTGTTTGGAGAAATGTGGACGTTGAGGTGTAGAGAAATTCTTCTTAGATCTGCCCCTGACCGGGGTCCAGATACGGCTTGGAGTGTTGGGAGGTAGACGAACCTGAGCAGTAGAGGGATTCAAGTCCTCATCCGGAAGAGGAGGTAGGCCAAGGCCTTTCAGGAAAGCCTCACCCTCTTGTACCTCGCGCATGACATGTTGAACTCCATCTTTAGATACAACAAGGCGGAAAGGAAAACCCCAATAGTATGGGATCTTGTGGTGTTGTAGATGGGAGGTTATTGGCCTTAGAGATCTACGTTTAGCAAGGGTGATGGGAGACAAGTCACTAAAAATCTGTAGCTTTGCCCCTTTGTATGTGATTTGGGATTTGTTGCGTGTGGCCAAGGTTAGGGCCTCCTTGCTTTCAAAAAAGTGAAACTTCACTATGACATCTCTAGGTCTAGCTCCAGATGGAGGTTTAGGGCCCAGAGACCGATGAGCCCTATCCAATCGCCAGTCTATGTCTACTATAGTAGGGGCCATGGTGTTGAAAAGACCTAGAAGATAGGTACGTAGATCAGGGTCGCCTACTGTTTCGGGGATACCTCTAAAACGTAAGTTCTGTCGTCTTTCCCTGTTCTCCAGGTCCTCCTGTTGTATTTGGAGTTGAGAGACCGAAATGCGTAAGTTATGATTTTCCTCCTCTATAGCCTGTACATAGTTAATCATCTCATCAAACTTGTTTTCAAGAGTGTCTGTACGTTCTCCAAGTTGGTTAATTTCGCCCCTCAGTTCTGCAGCCAATTTGTTCACCTCAGCCGATACATTAGTCGTAATCTGTCGGAGCAAGAGTTGCAACTTAGCGTCAAGTTTAGCATCCAGGATATCTGGGGTGAGGATTTCATGTGGGGAGGGAGATCTTATAGCCGAATCTTGAGCGGTGCTTAACAGAGATCTTTCAGCAATCTCCGAACCCAAAGATGGGTCTAGTGCAGCAAAGGGATCCACTGAGTGGTTAGATGACACAGATTGTGACCTGGTTACAAAGCGCTCCATATTTAAATTCTTACAGTGTCCAAACAATGGCTTATAATAACGTTGTTGCTGGCCAACTTTTCCCATGGGGTGCAAAGAGGAATGGTAGGTCAAGGCTTACCCCCGAATCTTAAAAAGGCTAGAGTAGCATCACGGGGGTCTTGATGAACAAATGGAACCCCAAGCTCAATTAGAAGTCAGTTTACATAGTAGTTGTAACAGTTATCAAACCATCTGTATGGTCATCAGGTAGTGGCATAGGAAAGATTAGCTTGGAAAAGAACAGTTGTGTGACAAAGGCTGGATGAGACAGGGAGAGCCTGGTGCAGTAAAGAGTAGCAAGAAGATGGCCGCCGGGAACCAGAGGTAGGCCGAAGCCGCGGTCTTTCCTGAGTAAGGCAGCCGACCGGGAGGACTACAAGTCCGTGCAGGTCTGTAAGACCTCCCACCCGCCGGATCCGGGGCCTCACAGAGCGGGCAGTTACAGGGAAGGGGAGGCCGATGTCTGGTTACTCACTGCGCTCTGGAGAAGCAGATGTCCCGGTCCGTAGGCCGCAAGATGGCGCCGCGAGGCTCCGAGAACCGCGGCAGAGCTGTTGAGGTCACACCGTCGGCGGATAGGCATCCAGGGATCCCCGAAGGCGCGGCGATCAGCGGAGCAGGTGATGGTATGCGTCCGATGCCTGGGATGTGGGCCTCAGATACGTAGGGCTCCGATGGAGCCGCAGGCCTCAAGATGGCGCCGGCGTGGTGCGGGTCTTCAGCACAGGCCTAAAGAGATGGTTAGCCTGGCCTGGGAAAAAAGTTCAAATAAGCAGCTGTGGCAATAGCAGGGAACGTCCCAGGTCAGGAGCTGCAAAAATTGGGTGCCACAAAGGTAATCTGAAGCAGGGATGGCGATGGATTGTCTGCTTCTTTGCGGAGCTCTGTATCCACACGTCCTCCCTGTTTCCTGTCCGGACACGCCCCTTCACCGCTGGATTTTTATTTGGTTTAATTAATAAAGTATTTTGTTCAACAGTGTGTGTGTTTTTTTTTTCAGACAACTATTTTCACTTCCTTCGTGAAATGGTAGGGGTACAGTGTACCCCATTACCATTTCACACAGGGGCGGGTCAGGATCTGGGGGTCCCCTTTGTTAAAGAGGTCTTCCAGATTCTGAGAAGCCTCCCGCCCGCATACCCCCACAACCACCGGGCAAGAGTTGTGGGGATGAGACCCTTGTCCCCATCAACATGGGGACAAGGTGCTTTGGGGGGCACCCCAAAGCACCCTCCCAATGTTGAGGGCATGTGGTCTGGTGCGGTTCAGGAGAGGGGGGCCACCCTCTGTCCCCTCCTCTTTTCTGCGGCCGGCCAGGTCAACGTGCTCGGACAAGGGGTCTGGTGTGGATTTTAGGGGGAACTCCACGCCATTTTTTTTTAAATTTGGGGTGGAGTTCCCCTTAAAATCCACACCAGACCTGAAGGGTCTGGTTATGGATATTTAGGGGGAACCGCACGTCTTTTTTTTTTTTTAATTGACGGCGGGGTTCCCCTTAATATCCATACCAGACCTAAAGGGTCTGGTTATTGAATTTGCGGGGACCTCCGCGCATTTTTTTTTCCCGAACTCCAAACCCGGACCCAAACTTTTTCCAATTATTCGGGTTCGGGTCCGGGTTCAGGAAAAACCCAAAGTCCGTACCGAACCCGAACTTTACAGTTCGGGTTCGCTCAACTCTAGTGTCCACCATTTTCCACGAAAATCAAAAGATTGTGCTTCCCACCTGCAGCTCAGTGGATAACCTGGATGTTCCTTGATGCGGGGTACACTCTAAAGCAATATTTGGAAGCCATGGCTCCCTTTCGTCAAACAGACTTTCTCTTCATCCTCCTCCATGGGAAGAACAGAGGAAAGAGGGCATCAATCAGGTCCATTTCTACATGGATCGTTC